>NC_041023.1:0-80781 GCF_900634625.1 Parambassis ranga | reverse complement strand
TGAGACGGCTAGAGTTGTCCTGTCTTCCCGTCAGCAGGAGGGGTTCTGGTAAAGGTCGTTGACATTATTATTGGTTTTATTGAGGTAATGGCATTAGTGGCATCGACGTAATCATGTAAAATGTTATTTGTGTAGCATGTTGTGCGTGAAAAGTTGTTTTAAAGAAACCCAGAGCCTCACCCCCAGATAGAAAGTCCCTTTTAATGTGAAGAAACCCTCACACTCTTGGTCGTCGAGCACTGTAGGCCGAACCGGCATGCTAGCGTGCTCTGCAGTGTAGAAGATGGAGTGTTTTTGGGTGATGTGAAAGGAAAGTTTTCAGATTGTATCTTGTGCAAGACATGTTGTTGTGCTTTACTTTGCCAGATTAATTAGTTGTGTAGGCTAGTTTGTATGTACTCAGATAGCCACTGTAGCCTCGCAGGAATGCCGTCATGTGGTAGAAGTATGTCAGATAAGTTGGACACTGCAAGTTTTGTGCATGAAAGTAGCATCGATAATTGTACGAATGTTGTTTGTTTTTTGTATGCTTGTCTGCACAGAGGCATGTAGCAATTACAGGCCGATTTGACCTGATGTTTAAATTGCGTTGACTGAAGATGAACATTGTGCCAAAAAGAGCTGACCAAAAAAGTTGCAATCCAAAGATCCTAAAGTTAACTTGAGTTTGAGTAGTATTGGGGCTACTTTGGTGTACTGGTGGAACCAGGGAACAGACTACGGCCAGAAGCAGGGTCAGTTGCCTCAAAATGCTCTCTTAATGCAGCATTTCCTTGCAGATGAATGATCGAAGCTGTAGGTGTCCTGCACGAGTCAGCTCTTGTGAAAATTCGTGGACTTGTCCGATGAGGAAAGGATTCTGGATTAGGAGGAGGAGCTGCTGCCAGTGGCAGAAAGTGTTGAACTTTTGGTGAAGTTTCCAATCAGCTTGTAGTTTTGTGATGTGCTCACATTCTCCCTGAAGACTTTAGGAGGTCCAGCCTCCTCTTGAAAGAGCGAACACCGACTGCAGCTTTAAATGAAGCTCATTATGACGTGATGTGACGTAACGTCCGTCAAAAAGGCAGCCATTTTGGTCTTGTGCTCATCGTGCAGATAAAGCGAAAGCTGTGTTGCTCTCTGACTCGGGACCAGTGCATTTCCTTTACTCAGCCACCTCACATTGTTGCTCAAGTAGCAGGTCATTGGCATTTGCCTCAACATGTTCCAGGAGTTCTCTCAGGAGGCGATGCTACTCCTTCATCCGGGGTATAGCCCCCTCTCTTTTCCAGTGGGGTTACCCCAGCAGGTGCTCACAGAGGTCCTTCTTATCTGGACAGACGTGGCGAACAGCTGCATCGAGCTGGGCCAGTACAGAACCTGCTCATATTTCAGATTTGTGGGTTTCTGTCGAAGCTGCCATTGGAATGTGTAAATGTATGCCCGGTGAGTCTGGCTGTGTCATATTGGGCTTGCAGTATCGTCAGCTCGGACTTCAGGGGAAAACACCACGGGTTTCATTTGACACCTGTAACTAACAAGGATGCAAAATAAAGAATCACACAGTGACCTGCATCCCTACCTCAGAAGCCAAAGAGATGGCACACCGAAGGAAAGAACCAACCTCATGTTGCGACCTGCCGGACCTCTGCCCCGAACAGCACTTGCTTCCAGTACAATGGGATCACCTGTCTCCATTTGTGGCTAATCTGTACATAGAAGAAGTGGAGAGAAGAGTTCCTGTTGATACCTGGGTTAACAGACCCATGAATCGGAACGGTTCACAGAAAACATCAACTCAGTGGACCGTCAACATGAAGGTCACAATCTGGCTCTCTTGAAGGAAATTCTGCAGATGCTTTGCTTTAATCTTCAATCTCTTGCTTTAATCTGGCCCTTTTTCCTCCAAACCTTTGGACCTTGAGTCCTGAATGAAAGGCACGCTTGACTTGTATGTTGGCTCAGGCTTATGAGCGGGCCTTTGTTTGTCGATTTGTTTATTTATCGCTTTATTTATGTATTAATTTATTTCAGGGACAGTGCATATAAATAACAAATGTATAAATATGCCAGAGTTAGACAAAGGGCTATTTTCCATTTGTTGGTGAAACCGAGGATCTGAACAGCTCATTTAAGTGGATCAAATGTGGATCTCTGCCTCTTTTCGTGGGCTCTGTGAGCTGGGAGTAATCTACAAGTATATACTAAAAGTAAGTTATTGTGTAAAATGTGTCCCTGAGTGTATAATATGTGGAATGGAATGGACTGTTTTTTGACACATATGTAAGGGAAGTGTTTCTTGTCGCTGTAGCTGAGGGGTTTGAGGGCTCTGGGTGTGTGAAGTGCTTTGAGACGGTTGAGATTGTGAGACGTGCTGTTGAATGAAACAGAATTGAACTGAATGTGTTTTTTATGTAGGCTAAGGAGAAAGAGATGACGGAGATGAACAGAAATGGTGGAAATGTAAGCAAGACTGCAGGTATGTGTTTTTTCTGTATGTGTGTAGTCGGACAGATTTGGAAGTTCTAAAGTTTATGTCTTGTTGTGTTTATGCCGTAGTCCCTGGTCCTGGCCCGGCCCTAGCCCTGGTCCTGGCCCGGCCCTAGCCCTGGCCCCGGTCCTGGTCCTGGCCCGGCCCCGGTGTGAGGAGCCACAGCAGCTGTCGATCAGGTGATGGTTTGTCCTGGTGTGAGTGTTGTGTTTCCAGTTAGCGCTCAGTAGTTAGAGATTTTGATTGTACATCAGTGTCGTTACTTTGAACCACTGTGTCCTCTGAGCGGTGTCAGTACTACTTCCTCGTGTGCAGACATAGTCCATATTTTTTCCAGGTCAACTCAGAATCGGAATCAGAATACTTCATTGATCCCAGGGGGAAATTGCTTTTATTCCAGGTGCTCCATGTATACTCAAAAAGACAGGTTAGAAATATAAATAAGGTAAAGTAATAAGCGTAAGATAAAATAAAACCTAATAAATTCTAACATTAATAAACATTCAAGTAAAATCCTGGCAAGTGAAGACTGAAGTCATATATAGTACTTGTACTGTGTGCAGTAAATCTTGTCTAAAGAAATCCAATATGGATAAGATTACAAGACAGTGTTAGATCTGATCTCAGAGAGAGGAGTTGTACAGTTTGATGGCCACAGGAAGGAAGGACCTCCTGTGGCGCTCAGTGGTGCATTTGGGAGGGATCAGTCTGGCACTGAACGTACTCCTGCACTTCAGCAGCATGTGGTGGAGAGGATGGAAGCTGTTCTCCAGGATCCCTGCAGCTCAGACAGCATCCTTCTGTCTGACACTGCACCCTTCTGATCAGTTTATTGAGTCTGTTTGTGTCCGCTGCTCTCAGTCTGCTGCCCCAGCACACAACAGCAAACAAAATGGCACTGGCAAGCACAGACTGATAGAACATCCTCAGCATAGTCCGACAGATGTTAAAGGACCGGAGCCTCCTCAGAACACAGAGGCGGCACAGAGGCGGCTCTGGCCCTTCTTCTGTGTTGTTAGTCCAGTCCAGTTTATTGTCCAACACCACTCCCAGGTATTTGTAATCCTCCACAATGTCCACACTCTGTCCACCGATGGAAACTGGAGCCGCGAGTGTCTTGGTCCTCCTCAGGTCCACAACCAGCTCCCTTGTCTTTGCCACATGGAGCAGCAGATGGTTCTGCTCGCACCATGTAACAAAGCTGTCAACCACAGTCCTGTACTCAGACTCTCCACCTTTGCTGATACATCCCACTATGGCAGAGTCATCAGAAAACTTCTGAAGATGACATGACTCTGTGTGGTAGCTGAAGTCAGAGGTGTAGAGCGTGAAGAGGAAGGGAGACAGGACTGTCCCTTGTGGGGCCCCAGTGCTGCTGACCACTGTATCAGTGAGTAATGTTAGAACAGAACGAGTCAGTATATAGAACACCTCGAATTAGATCTTGTGATTACCTCTTGGAATTGCAGAGGGTTGCAAAAGCTTAAAAGGTAAAGCAGGTGATGCAGAGGTTGAAGTCTATAAATTCCAAAATTGTCTATCTTCAGGAAACTCACCTGGCATCAGGTCAGGAAATAAGGGTTAGGAGGAGGTGGCAAGGCAATGTTCTATCAGCCCCTTTTAACTCTCAAGCAAGAGGCGTTATGATTCTTATTCATAAATCAGTCCCATTGAATATTGATAAGATAATAGCAGATAGGGCAGGTAGATATTTAATAGTTCAAGCCAAACTTCTGACGGAACCTCTTGTGTTGGTAAATATTTACGCCCCAAATAATGACGACCCAGATTTTTTTTTTTTAATTGTACTTTGGACCATCTAAAGATAGATCCACAAAATTAGACAGATCTCATAGTAAGAGTAGAGGGATTTTACATCAGTTTATTCAACTCTAAATTTAAGAGATATACTTATCTTATTCATGTTTTTCTAATTCATACAAATCATACTCCCGAATTGACTTTTTTTTAGTCTCTGATCATGCCCCCGTTAATATTTGCTATTTGGACCCAGGACTGAGAAAAGATCCACCAAAATGGAGATTGCAGCAGAAATGGCTTTAGATCCAGATTTTATTTCCTTTCTTGAAGATCAGATCGACTTGTTTTTCTCGGTTAACCAGTTTGAAACTTGTGCAAGTACAAGATTAGGGGTCAGATAATCTCTTTTACAAGTTCAAAAACTAAAAGATGGAAACAAAAATTACTTTTATTAGAGTCTAGACTTAGAATTCTTGAACCACAGTATGGTTTACTGATTTTGAGAGCGCAGTATAATGAAATGTCAGCCATAAAAGCAACTGGGGATCTTCTAAAACTTAAACAAAGCTTCTTTGACCAAGGGGAAAAATGTGGTAAAATTTTGGCATGGCGCATAAAAAAGCTTCAAACAGAAAGATCTATAACGAGTCTCAAACTCTGATAATGGTGAAAGTATAACAGATCCTATTCTAATTAACTCAGCTTTTAGAAACTATTATGAAAATCTGTATAATTCTGAGAGTGATTTTTTTATTTATTTGAGTCTATGGAACCAAATACATTCCTAAGTAATTATATTTTTCCACGAATTTCAGAGAAGGACAGAAATAGTTTGGAATAAGGAGATAACTTTAGCAGATATAGCAGAAGCTATAAAAAGTATGAAAACTGGAAAGGCAGCAGGACCTGATGGTCTGCCGATTGATTTTTACAAGAAATTTTGCTCGAAGTTACAGGTCCCTCTCCTTGAAATGTTTCTTGAGTCCTATCAGAAGCAGATTCTCCCGCCCTCCTTAAGAGGTGCCTTTTAAATTCAGATTTAAAAATTCTATGTAAAATATTGGCAAAAAGGCTGGAGGTTATCCTTCCAAAAATTATTCATGAGGATCAGAACGGCTTTATGTAGGTCGACAATAGGGTGTGGGCGATACTGAAGATTTCAGTATCGATCCGATACCAAGTAAATCCAGGGCCAGTATCGCCGATACCGATACCGATACTTTTACTTTGAAATTTCATGATCATAAATAATTATTTGTTTGCCTTCTTTTTTTGCCTTTAAATAGATTATCGTGATTAGCAGAATAATAATACACAAGAAACATTTGTTAAGTAAATCAAGCTGCAAACAAAAGTGCAGAACTGTATAAGTTTGAAATTTTAACTTCACAATCATGTCAGCAATGCTCCTTGTGACAGCCATGGCTCTTGGTGAATCATGCAGGTGTAACAGCACGACTAAGATACTTTTATAAAAGTTTAACACCTACCTGCATGTAGTCTAAATATGAAGAATAAAGATCCTTCAACAGTTATCACCAAAGCATAATTATATTAATCATACTGAAATACATATCATTATATAAACTTATATAATTACATTATTAGATATATTTTGGAATTTGAGAAAAACAAGATTTATTTCAGCTGGTGATTATGATGACTGTTCAGTCATTCTGCTAAAATTGCATGTCTTATCACAGCACTCAGAAAGACACCATTAATTCATGCTGCAGATTACTCGATCTAAACCTTCACTTTTTAAAACCATCTACCTGTGTTTTGCAGTTAAAGCCTCTGTCAGTCAACTCTCTGGTTCATGTTTGGGGATCTGCCTCTTCCTCCTCCCTCTGTTTACTCTGCAGCTCCGCTTTGGGCTCTGCTGCTTTATGTTTGTGTAAATGAGTTGTGTTTCCACAGTGGAGGTCGCTTCCTGCACACCTCACAAGTAGCAGTTTCTTCTTCTCGTCTGTCGCTGTGAAATATACTCCAAACAGCGCTCCTCTTCCTCTCTGCCATCTCCATGATGCTAGCTGCACTTTACAGCCAATCAGGAGCTCCGTCTGCTCCGGCAGAGTGGAGAAGGAGGGGGAGGGGTGGTTGTGCCTGCGCACTGAGCAGAGTGAGAGGAGCGCTGTCTGCACCGCGAGTAAATACGAGTAAAGTTGCTGAAGGTACAGAAGAGAAACTTCCACAGAAATATCGATCTCATCACGCTAGTATCGAGTAATTACTGATCCTAACGTTGATATCGATACTATCGATATTTAGATCGATTCGCCCCACCCCTAGTCGACAAGGATTCCACAATGTTAGGCGAGTATTAAATGTCTTGCAGTCTCAGAAAGAAGAAATGGACACAGCTTTGCTTTCCCTCGATGCTGAAAAGGCATTTGATCGTGTGGAATGGGGTTTTCTGTTTGATGCTCCAATAACAACCTTTCTAAACCAATTAAGGTAAATCGAGGGTGTAGACAGGGATGTCCACTTTCACCAACCCTTGGCAATTGCAGTGAGGAGTCATAAAAGAATTTCTGGTATACAATTAGGACAGTTGGGCCAAAGGATAGCTCTTTATGCAGATGATGTCATGGAGCTTATTAAAATTTTGGAAGGGTTTCTGGTTACAAAGTGAATAATCAAAAATCTTCAATACTGCTAATGAATTCAAACGATAGAGCTAACCCCCCAACTCAAACTCGTCAATTCAAAACTGTTAATTGTTTCACTTATTTGGGAATACAGATCACTTCCCTGTTGGGAGATATTGTGCAGGGTAATTACACACCTCTTGTAGAATCTGTAAGCCAAGCTCTTAATAATTGGGTATCGCTCCCTATCTCTCCAATGGGTAGAGTGAATATATCAAAATGAATACCCTCCCTAAGTTTCTCTATCTCTTTCAGAATGTCCCCTTGCCTCCTCCTCCTGATTTTTTTCTCTAAAATGAATAGACTGCTCAATGACTTCATTTGGAGGAATGATAGAGGAGGGCTACAGTGCCCAAACTTAAAATGGTACTACTGGGCAGCGCAAGCTAGGACCCTTGGAATGCCTGCATTTTTGTACTCTAACAATCCAAAAAATCTTAGAAAAGCTACATCAAACCCAATACTGAAAGTATGGTTTCAGTTTGGTCGGAGATACAAAATATCTGAAGAATACATCAGTCCTGTCCCAGTTATCTGCACTGGAGGAAGTATTAATTGAGGACCCCCTTTTTTTATGGTTTGTTAATGGCAACAGTGGAATTTAGCTTGTATAAAAGCTCAGAGGCAAACATTAAACACACGCTTAAATTATTGCAATATAAATGGCTGATGAGAGTTTATTTGACTCCTGCAAGATTAAGTAAATTTAATCCAAATGTTTTAGACTTGTGTGTCAAATGCAGGGCAGAGAAAGGCACATTGTTGCAAATCCTACAAATCAATATTGAACTAGAACCTAAATTTTTTATCTTAGGCATTCCTCCCAAGAGATATAAGGTAAAACCTAGAGAGCAACTGTTTATTGATATATGTTTGTTACAAGCAAAAAAGGTTATTGCTTTAAGCTGGAAAAATATTGATCGGCCAAAGTTGGGAGATGGCTCAAAGAGATGTGTCTGTGTTTGCCTTTAGAGAAGATTACGTACACTCTTTTTTAAATTTAATTTTTATTTTCTTTTAATACGTAAAAACAGTGTATATATATATACAGAGCGTGCCACAGAACAGACATAGAACAACAAATAGGTCAGTCATCAGTCCGGTAAGAAACTAACATCAGGATTCGCCTACAGCACATTCCCACAGAAGACTCATTCACGGGCTACATACAATACAGGCAGAAAATAAATGATTAATTGTTAATAATACTGTGTGTATTTCCTCCAGTATTTTTCACATCTTTCGGCAGCACCCCTCAGGGAAAGGGTCATCCTTTCCATAACATAGATTTCCTGCACTACCGCCCTCCATTCCACCACCGTTGGAGGTTCCTCGCTCAACCATCTCCTGGTTATAGATTTTTTTACCGCTCACTAATAATATCCGCAATAAATATGTATCCGTTTTTTTAGTCCTGTCGGCAGATTACCTAGGTAGGTGGTGCTAAATTGAAAGTGAGCGTCAGTCCAATTATTGATCTAATTTCGTCATCACCTCTGTCAAGAACAAGGCTGTAGCAGGGCACTCCCAAAAAATGTGAAAATGACCAGCTGACATATTACCACATTTTCTCCAACATTGACCGTGTTCAGGACATTTGGTTCTTTGTCCTTTCAATTTGGGTGTTATGAAAAACCTTACAGTATTTTTCCAGGCAAACTCTCTCCAAAGATCCGAATTAGTAGTTATAGATTGTGTTTTACAAATATTTAACCAGTCCTCCTCGGTAAGTGTTATATTAGATTTCCCTTTCCCATCTAGATTTAATGTAGGTTGTGGAGAGACCTCTATTTAGTTGCAGTGATGAGTAAATCCTGGAAATTATTTTCTTATTGTTATTACCTTATATGCATCAACAAATATCTTTATCAGAGTTCATGCCCACCTCTCCAGATGCTTTAATAGTTTTCTGTTTCTCCAAATGAAAGATATCTTGAAACCGTTGAAACAGTCAGGCATTCTTTAGATGAGATAGTACAGTAGGAGGTGATACCCTTAGTAATCCAATGTTTAAACCTGTTGTCCAAATTTGCTGGGGTAAATTCTGTATCATAAGCAATCCACCGTAATATTCGTACGTTTCTTTCAAAGTTGTCATTTTTAAATTGTTTATACCAGATGTTTAATGGAACATGATCCACGTATTAAACTTTTCCGATTGTTTTCTCTGTAGCTTATTATCTCCCAAGAAAGCTTGGAGAGGTATCGTAGTCTGATTCTGTTCTAGGTTCTTCCATTTAGCTTCATACGTTGGGTCACACCAATACACCAAAGAGCGTAATTGTGCTGCCCTGTAATAGTCTACCAGGCAGGGTAAAGCCCTTCCCCCTTTATCTTTAGGAAGCTGTAATGTCTGGAATCTAATCCTGGGTTTTTGTTTTCCCCAATAAAGGTGGATATCATTTTATTCCCAATTATTGAATTGTTTAGGGGGCATTTCAACTGGAAGTGATTGAAAGAGGAAAAGCAGCTTTGGTAATATGTTCATTTTCACTATCTCTATTCGATTGCACATACTCATAGGTAGTAATGACCAACGATTTAGGTCCATTTTGATATTGCCGGTTATAGGATTGCTAGTTAATATTGTAAATGGATGAAAGATCTTTGGGAATATGGACCCCTAAGTATTTGATTGCCTTACCGTTCCATTTAAAATTACATATCCCAGTTCTGTTACCCGTGGTTTATATTTAAAGGCAAGTGTCTGGGTTTTATTTAAATTCAACTTATATCCAGAGTATGATCCAAAATCTTGGAGAAGGGATATTAATTTAGGCAGGCTTATATTCGGTTCTGTAAGAGCCAACAGGATATCATCCGCATATAAACAAATCTTATGCTGCACATCTCCAACCTGTACACCGGATATCTCATTGGTTTCCCTGATTGCCTGAGCCAATGGCTCAATAAACATGGCGAAAAGTGTGGGGCTAAGGGGACACCCCTGTCTGCATCCCCTCTCAAGGAAAACTGGCTGCGACAGGTTTCCATTTATTTTGATTCTGCCTGAGGGGGAGCAGTAGAGAGACCTTATACAACCAATAACTTGGTTTCACATTGTCCTGGATCTGCCTATGTTTAACAAAGCCGGTTTGGTCTGTGTCTATAAGGTCTGGGATTATATCTTCCAATCGTTTAGCTAGTATCGATGCAAATAATCTATAATCAATATTAAAACAGATATAGGTCTATAGGAACTACAGTTTGTCTTATCTCTACCCTGCTTGGGGATTATTGAGATTACCGCTTGTCTCCATGACATAGGGGGAACTCCCCCCTTTAGTACATAGTTGAAACTTCCTTTTAGCATCGGTATTATTATTTCCCTAAACTTTTTATACCATTCAGATGGGTAGCCATCAGCACCCTGGCATTTTATTTGATTTCAGTCTTGATATAGCTTATTATTTCTGCATCTGTTATCTCTCGAGTTATTATTTTGTTCTGTTCCGTTTCCTATAGATGGTAGGTCTAAGCTAGTCAGGAATTTGGACACATCACTTATACCAGCTGCTTCAGGCTGTGCATATAATTAGTATAATATGTCTCAAATGATTTTTGAATATCCTCTAATTTATGACATGTTCATTTGTCAGGGGATCTTTCACTTTGTGTATATATCTCTCTGCCTGTTGTTTACGTATCCTCCATGCTAGAAGTCTTTTAGATTTGGGACCATTTTCATAAAAGTTCTGTTTAATTAACTTAGCCCTTCCTGCTATCTGACTTTCATAAATATTATTTAGGGCTTGTTTTGTATGTAGAATCTGTTGTAGGACCACAGAGTCATTGCTTTCCATATGTTTTTCAGCCAGTTCTTTAATTTGTTTATCTTTTTCCTTTTTCTTCTGAGCAGACCATCCTATAAGTTTACCCCTAAGAACTGCTTTAGCAGCATCCCAAAGTGTACTTGGAGAGATAATATAATCTTTTATTTCTTTCTCTATATATTTCTGAAAATGCGGGGTCATTCAAAGATTTGTATTAAGTCTCCACAAAGTTTCTTTAGGTTTGTTGTCTAAGTGTAATACCAAGTAAACCCCCGCGTGATCAGAAATGTCCCTCACTCCTATATCACAGTTTATTATTCTGTGTCTATCTAAGTTGAACATAAAAAATAATCAATTCTTGAGTACACTGAACCCTTCTTATGATCCTTCCATCTCTGTCACATGCTCGGCTGTGTTCAACCAGTTTGAGCATGTTAGCCTGCCCTTTCTGAGAGACCTAATGGATCATATGAAACCAGCTGGGTCTCCCTGTGATCCAGTCCCACCTCGTCTTTTTAAAGAGGTCTGCTCTATTCTGGCACCACATTTGCTTAACATCATAAACAGCAGTTTGTCAAGTGGGAGTGTACCTGTGAGTTTTAAGCATGCGGTGGTGACACCACTGGTTAAAAAGCCTGGCCTAGATCTTTCTGTGCTTTCTAATTTTAGGCCAATTTCTAAACTCCCATTTCTTTCTAAATTCTGGAGAAAATTGTCTACTGCCAGCTTTAGAGGGGCACCACATTCTAGAGATGTTTCAGTCTGGTTTTAGAACCCGTCACAGTACGGAGTCAGCACTGTTGAGGGTTTTTAATGATGTTTTTTTAGCTTCAGACGCGGGTCACTGTGTTGCTCTGGTTCTGTTGGACCTAACAGCGGCCTTCGATACAGTGGCCATCAGATCCTCTTGTCTCGCCTGGAGAACTGGGTGGGCATCCAAGGTGGTGCTTTAGACTGGTTCAGGTCCTACCTAACAGGGAGAACTTTTGTGTACAACTTGGAACAGCGGAGTCACGTGCAGCACCTCTCACATGTGGCGTTCCTCAAGGCTCTATACTTGGCCCTCTTCTTTTTTTCCCTGTATATACTTCCTCTTGGATCTATTTTCAGAAAGCATGGTGTCACATTTCACTGTTATGCTGATGACTGTCAAATTTATCTGCCACTAAAACAGGGAGCGGCTTCTTGTTTATACAACTTTTAGAGTGTATTGCGGAGATTAAGGCATGGATGTCATTAAACTTTCTCAGCCTAACTGATGAAAAAAACTGAAGTCATGTTGTTCGGCCTCATGATGCTTCCAAAATTCATGTGGATCTGGGTCCTCTGAGTCAACATGTGACACAAACAGCCACAAATCTGGGGGTAAAAATGGACAGTGGTCTGAAATTCGATGTGCAGATCAAATCAGTTGTCAGGTCCAGTTTTTATCATTTATGACAACTAGCCAAAGTCAAGCCATTTTTATCAAGACATCACTTTGAGATTTTAATCCATGCTTTATCTCATGTAGACTTGACTACTGTAATGCACTTTATGTTGGGCTCAGCCAGACGCTGCTGTCTCGTCTGCAATTAGTTCAAAACGCTGCAGCCCGACTTTTAACAGGTACCAAAAATTTGAGCACATCACTCCGGTTTTAGCTTCCATTCATTGGCTCCCAGTGCATTTTAGGATTGATTTTAAAATTCTTTTATTTGTTTTTAAATGTCTTAATGGCCTCGCCCCACAGTATCTGTCCGACCTGCTTCAGCCATACACTCCCTCACGCTCTCTCAGGTCGGCAGATCAGTCTCTTTTAATAGTCCCACAAACAAAGAGGAAATCTAGAGGGGATCGTGCTTTCGCAGTCACTGCCCCAAACTATGGAACAATCTGCCCCTGCACATTAGGCAGGCTGACTCTCTTGTAGCTTTTAAATCCTCTTTCTCTTTGGCTTTTAACTCAGTCTGAGGATGTTGACTTTTACTGTTTTATGTTTTCTACTATGTTTTTATCGTTTTTTTTATCTTCATGTGTTTACATGCTTTTGTATTTGTGGACAGCACTTTGGCCAACTTGGTTGATTTTAAAGTGCTCTATAAATAAAGTTGAGTTGAGTTGAGCCATCTCCTTGTAATCGCTTTCTTACTGGCAAGCAGAAAATGTCATACATATATTTATTCTTGAAACCATTTACTGTGTCTGGTCTTAAGCCCAGGTATAAAGCCTTAAACTCCAAGGGGATCACTATTTTCATGATTTTCATTTTCCCTTAATTTCTTCCCAAATTTTAAAATAGCCGGACAGTCCCAGAACACATGGAAATGAGTTGCCTTATTATTCCCACAGGATCTCCAGCAAGAGTGCATTCTCTTAGAGAGGACCCCAGAGCTGGAGTTTTCAAAAACCTAACCATGTTTTTCCACCCAAATTCTCTCCAAGAAAGAGATGATGTACTTTTCCATTGTTGTAGAATTATTTTGTCCCAGGTCTCCAACTGCAGTGTTATGTTACTCTCCTTCTCCCATTTTCCTTTATGTATATAGTATCTCCCCCATTTAACTCTTGTAACACCTTATATATCTTTGATATATTTCCCCGGCCGGGATCTGACCTGTAACCTAGAAGAAAATTCTTCAGTATGCCCGACGGGCATAATTGTCGTTCTTCTCTACCCATTTTTTCTCTACATAATGCCTAAGTTTGCAAAAATCTATAAAATCCCGGCTAGTAAACAAAGCAATTCTTAAGATCTTGGAATTGTCGCATCGTGCCCCCCTTGTAGAGCTCACTATATTTATTAACCCTTTATCAGCCCACTGTTTAAAAGCCGTGTCCATTCTGTTCGGTAAAAATCAGAGTCATATCCTATCCATCTCAAGATCCAATATGGATGCTTAAATTTGTTTTCACCGATTACCCTGTGCAAGACCCTAATTGGTATCTTTATCCATGGATTAGTATCTTTAAGGTGATTGACCAGCCCATTGTCCCCTATGATTGCCTGTATTGGGATATTACTAGATATTTGAAGTTCTATCTCTTCCACTTAGCATTATAGGAGGGTTACAAATATCAACCAGGTGTTTTTATCAGTGATGCTCGATAGTAGTTTACGATGTTTGGAAGGGAGAGGCCACCTTTGTCTTTTGCTGATTGAAGAGTCTTATAATGAATTCTTGGCTTCTTTCCCTGCCAAACAAATCGTATTATTAATTTGTTAATTCTTGGAATTTAGCCTTAGGAAGTTTAACAGGAATATTTTGGAAGAGGTATAGTAATCTGGGCAGTACATTCATTTTTATTGCTTCAACCCTCTGCCCCAGCCCTAAAAATGGCACCAGATCCCATCTGACCAGATCAGATTTGATTTTAGAGATTAAGGGGTCATAGTTTTCTGATATAATCGTATTTAGATCCTTTGGAATATTCACTCCTAGATACCTAATTGACTTTAGGTTCCAACTGACTTGAAGTTCCTCTTTAATTGATTGGCTAGGAGAGAAATTAAAAGACAATATTTGGGATTTATGGGTGTTGAGCTTATATCCTGAAAATAACCCATATTCACGCAGGGTTGGAAGAAGCTCCTGGAGGGAAGAGGATGGCTGTCCCAGGTATATCAAAATGTCCGTCCGCAAACAGAGCAATTTTATGTTCCCCGTGTGCCAATTCAATCCCCTTTATCTTCTCATTCTGTTTTATCCACTGACTAAGAGGTTCTATAAAAATAGCAAATAGGAGTGGGGAGATGGGGCAACCCTGTCGACACCCTCTTTCTAAATTAAAACAATTTGATAATCCTCCATTAACTCGTATTCTAGCAGATGGTTTATCATATAGTGTCTGTATTGTATTCACAAAATTTTTATGGAATTGGAATCTTTCTAGTACCTTATATAAAAAAGACCAATCAACTGAGTCAAATGCCTTTTCGGCATCCAACCCCAACAGGACAACCTCCAAATTATTATTATTTATATGAGTAATTATGTGCAGTGTCCTCCTTACGTTATCCTGTGGTTGCCTTTGTTTGATAAAACCTGTTTGCTCCAACTGTATAATATCTGGAAGTATTTTTTCTAGATGTTTTGCTAAGATTGATGTAAAGATTTTATAATCTTGATTCAAAACACTAATTGGACGGAAATTAGAACAATCAGTCTTATCTTTACCCTGTTTAGGTATCAAAGCTATAATCACCTCCCTCCAGGAGGGTGGCATCTCTCCTTTCTCCAGGACCCAATTGACTGTTTTCAGCAATAGCGGAGACAGACAGTCACTGAATGTTTTATACCAACCCGATGTAAACCCGTCAGAACCTGGCGATTTATCTGGTTTGAGTCTTGAGATTGCCTTTTGCAGTTCCTCCATAGTCACCCTAGATATTAAGACCTGATTCTGATCATCTGTAACTGTTGGAAGATTAAGCGAGGCCAGCAGGGGTTCAGGGGATCTGATCCCCTCATGGACCTTCTGGGAATACAGATTCTTATAATATTTTTCAAAACAAGTGAGAATTTCTTGGAAGTCATGTTTCACTTGTTTGGTCATTGGGTCTTTAATTTTATACACTACCTCTCTGCTTGTTGTTTTTCTTAGTTTGTATGCCAGGTTTTTTGCTGCTTTGCTACCAACTTCATAATATCTCTGTCTCAAAAAATCAGTTTCTTCTGGATATCCATCTCGTAAATTTCTTTAATTTGATTTTTAATTTCATTTATTTTTGAGTAATGTCTAATTGGATATCTTTTTTATTTTGATTTTCTAACTTCCATAACTCTTTTTCTAGACTGTCTAATTTTTTCTTCTCTGAGCCTCTTTTGTTGAGCTAATTTTGCAATAATCTTCCCTCGTAAAACAGCCTTCCCGGCATCCCAAACCATGAGTGGAGACACCTCCCCATTGTCATTCTCAGACAGATATAACAAAATTTCCTCTTTTATTTCTTCCTTCATCTTTCCCGTAAGTATAGTTGAATTAAGCCTCCAGGTGAATTGTGTATTTTTGTATTTTTCAAATTTAGATCTAGATAGACGGGGCTGTGGTCAGACAAATCCATTATTCCAATTTTACACGTCTTTACAAAACCAATATCTTTACTGTACATAAAAAAATAATCAATCCTTGAATAAGTTTTGTGTGGTGAGGAGTAAAAAGTATAGTCTCTGGATGTGGGATTGAACTCCCTCCAAACATCACAAATGCCCATCTCTCTTATCATTTTTCTCACCTTTTTACCCACTGTAGTATTCTGAGACTGAGATGGTCTTGAAACGTCCCACTGTGGGTTCAATCTCATATTAAGTCACCACCACAAATGACCATTCCCTGAGCCTTAGTGATCATAAGGTCCAGAATATGTCTATAGAACCCCCATGTCGCACCAGGGGGTGCATAAACATTTAAGAGGGTGACTTCTGATCCTTCTAATTTACCCACAACCATATTATACCTTCCTTCTTTGTCTATGATTTCTGTTGATTTTTCAAAAATTACCCTAGTGGATATCAGTGTTGCCACCCCTCTTCTGTGTCCCGACACATAGGACGCTGAGAATACCTGGTTTAAAACCCTGCCTCTTAAGTTTAGCATGCTCAGATTTAGTCAAGTGAGTCTCTTGGAGAAATAAAATATCCACCTTATCTTTTTTCATTTTGCCAGAATTTTACTTCTTTTAATTGGATTGAGGACACCCTTCACATTGTAAGAAGCCAACCTAAGTGGTACTTTGTGTTTATCCATTAAAGTGAGTTCTAGTCTTTTTACAACCCCCCCTCCACTCAAATGAACGAAAGAACAACAACGTGGTAACTGACGAAAATAGAACAGTCAACAAAAACATAAACCTGGTGCATTTCACCAGTACCTCAGGTTGAACTTCCTGATTTGAGGTCTTGTTAGTGACCCTGATGGAGCCAAGATCTTCTGCTGGCTCGGAGGGAAAGCCTCCACACGTACCTGTTGGAGGGCCCTCCTCTAAATAACCAAAATGTACCATGTTCATAGGAGGTGTCAGGTCCTCCTCGATCAAATGATTTGAATACCATTACTCCTGACCCAGTTGTCTCTGTTTTCTGCGTTTGATAGTCCCACAGTATCCGACTCAGTGTCTCTTTTCCATAGGGAATCCACATCTAGATGAAGTGAGCTCAACAGTCTGCCCGTCTGAAAGCCTGAAGTTTATTCTTAAATCCGTCATGCTGGGCCTCCTGGTGCTGCTCCTCTCCTCTCGGGGACGGGGTTTTGTGCCACATCAGGTTTTTGATTCTGTCTGCCCAGCTCATCGGAGGTTTATATAACGTCACAGGAAAACCTCTCTTAGCCATGTCTTAGTAGCCTCCAGCGCCGAGCCGTACAGACATGTTCTTCTCCCTCGTAGAACACCCTCAGCCTGGCCGGGAAAGGAGTCTGGAACCGTATTTTATTCTCCCTCAGTACCTTCTTGGCCTCTACGTATTCCCGGCGCTTCCTCAGTGTCTCTGGAGCGTTAGTCATGGTCCACATAAATTCTCTTTTCTTTATAGAGAAACCCCTTTCTGCGCCACACCTGTTTCAGGACTTCTTCTTTAGTCTTGCTGCGGGAAAACTTCACAACGATGGACCTTGGGGGGGCGTCGGCAGGTGGCTTAGGGCCAAGTGCACCGTGTGCACGTTCAATCATGAAGTCGGTGGATGGAGGCAACTCCAGTTTTTCCTTTACAGGCTCTCCACAAATACTATCATCGACGTGGAGTTATTCTCCGACCCCTCCTCAATGCCATGAATTCTTATATTGTCCCGTCTTGCTCGTCCCTCCTGTCCGTTAGCTTATCTTCTAGCTTAGCCTGTAGCTTCAGCAGCTCTCTTGTAGCCTCCTCTAGCGCCTGTACTCTATCCTCCGTTCTCAGAGATTCGTTTTCGGCGTCATCGATTCTGTTGTTTGTTTGCCCTTAATGTCGACTCTTATTTCTCGGAGAGTATCTGCATTTTCACGCCGAAACTCTCGAAGTTCTTCTAGTATCGTTTGCAAATTAGCCATAGCAGCACCTGCCTGTAGCTCCCTAACGTCAGGGCTATCTGTGTCCCTTCGGCTGATTCTTCCTTGTCCGAGTGGGTTATTTCGATCTGAGAAAACGTTTTTCCTGCTTTTCCTGGGCATATTGTAAACGCCTCTTCACCTTTTGTCGTTATTACTTAAAAATTCTTTGAAAAAATACGGCATTGTTCTTGTAGACCGAGGAGCCTGTGTTTGTGCTGCCTACATCATGGTTTACTCAACCGGAAGTTGCCACACAGAGGCGGTGAGGAGGCAGCACCCCAGAAAGGGGATGTTGCTCCCTTCGTGGGATCTTGGGACGGTTACTCGGGGTGCTCGCTTGCCCCTATTTGAACCTTTGTCTGGTCTGGATCTTCATCTTCTCAGCCTGAAGACTGGTTTTCTGGTTGCCATCGCCATTTGTTTGTTGCCACACCCAACAAACGATGGTGACAAAGTTGGGGGGGGGCAACACTTTGGGCTGGAATGCTTTCCAGCCCAAAGTGTTGCCTTTGGTGTTGCAGTCGTTTCATCCTCCGCCATATGGAGGAGGATGAAAACCTTCACTTTGTGTCCTGTGAGGGCTCTTAGGTCATATGTAGACCACACTCTGTCCCATTGTTCCACCAACAATCTGTTTGTGTCTTATGGTGAGGCCACAGTGGGCAGGCCTTAATGAAACTAGTCTTGCCCATTGGATGGTTGACCTCTTTGCACTAGCCCATATGCACAGGCGAGGCAACATCCCCATCACGAGTGATCCCCCACTCTACACGGGGGATGGCTGCATCATGGGCAGTGTTTAGAGGCGTGTCACTGGAAGAGGTGTGCGACATTGCTGGTTGGGCATCCTCCTCAAACTTTAACCAGGTTTTATACGCTGAACCTGCCTGCTCCACCATCCCCTCAGCTGTTCTCGGAGCTGTGATGGGTGACTTTTGTCAAAGTCACAGTCAGCTTTATTGTCAAACTGCATATTGTGTGGACATACAGAGAATTTGTTTTCTTGGTCTCCGTTTTTTATGGCACTTGCACATTATGTTTTGGGTAGTATTGCTTGCCCATCCACTTCAATGGTTGTCCCAGAATCACTTTCTGTTCAACAAACTTATATAATAGATTATTTTGCATTTGCCTGCAATTGTTGCCTGTGCTCTGTTCTGTTATTGACAGCTGCCTTCCTGTTGGGTGCCACTCACCTTGTTCATGACTGATTTGGCAATATTGATTTTATTTGGCCTTTATTTAATCAGGTTTGTCCCATTGAGATCAACAATCTCTTTTCAAAGGGAGACCTGGCCAAGAGGGCAGCCTTAGTTACATTAAAACAAACAATTGTTGTCACAGGGTTACAGGTTCACTGATATGAAATAGAACGATTGTTTATGAATGTAAACACGGTTCTATGAATAAAGTGAACCTATATATGTTATAAGTTTACAATCAGCTGTGTGAGTGGTTTCACCATAAACCAGAAAATATCACTAGTTTCAGTGTGTGTAAAATGAAACTGATCAGCCGACAGAGGATCACTCTGATGTTTGAAATGATTTTCATTCAGTGTAAATATGAATTGTTGTATTTTTAGAGTAAATTCCTGCAGTTTTTATTCAAACCTTGAGTCAGAGTCATGTTTATGATGAGGAGGATTTGTGCTGTGATGAAGGACAGCTGTCAGTCATCCATGTTCAGCTGTCAAGATTATTAAAGTTCGTCAGAGCACTGGAGCTTGCTGCCGCAAAGTGGCTCTCTATGAATGAACGATTGACTGATGATCTGAAAAAGTCTCAGTGTTGATTTTTACTCTTTAAAATGTGATTTTAAACGTGTTTCTAAGACATACAAAGTGTTGTGTTATGCAGATGATAAAACTTTCTATCATGAAGCTCATTTTGACGGGAACTCAGCTGTTTATTTCTCCTTTGACTTCACGTAGATGTGGACTGCTTCCGCACTGCTGGTCAGTGTCAGACATCGTTCATCTTGCACTCTCATGCACTCCTGCATTCACCACCTGCCAAATTGGGGGGCCGTCCAATCGGTTGTGGTAGGTGAATTTTGCTGACTTTAGACAATTTTTTTTCATGCGTCCTTTTTCCAGTTTACTGTTGGCGTTGCAGGTCCAGGGTAGGGAATTGGTTGATTGCAGTGGTTAATGCTCTAGGAGAATGCAGAGTTTATTGTGCTGGTGTTGTATTTTTTTTAAGGCAGCTGTGGGGGCCAGAGAGAGATGTGTGGCTGTGTGTTTAGGGCTGGGGCCTGTCGGCTCAGAGGTGCTTCCACTTTGGGTTTGCGCCTGGGGGTGGGATCTGGTAGTGTTGGGTAAGGCGGTTGGAGTGTCTTTTTTCCCCTTTTTCCCCCAATCTTTGCTCGGGAGCCGATTACTGGACCAGCAGGTTTCAGTGCATAAATACACGCCGCTAACCCCCATGAAGGACTAGGGAGGGGCTGGTGGCAGTGGCACAGCAAGGCATTGAGTTCGAAAAGGTGCTGTCAGTCGAAAAAACAAAACATGAGTTGGAGCAGGCAAAGCTGGATTTAGAGAGGCAGAAGTTGTCTTTGGTGAGGGACGGTAAGCTGGATGCTGAGACAGGGATTAAGTGATTTGAAGTTGGTCCCAAAGTTTAATGCTTTATTTACCAATTTTCGCGCCAATGCTGCACACCGCATTATAAGACGCAGTCTCACATACAGTGAAAAATACGGTAACCACGATCAAAAAGGAGATATTATTCTCTAATGGGCCCATGAAGTGCACATTTCTCCTAACTGCAAAGTTTAGGAGTAGGATGCACAATAACTATCGCCACCGATAATTATTGGTCCGATATTGAAAAAAATGACGTCATTCAGATAACTCGATTTTCACCGATAAAATAGAACGAAAAATAGTAATACTAATTTCGCACATAGTACACGATACATGCTGCTGTTGCATTGCCAACCACCATAAAAAACAAAGAAGAAGAAGAAAAGGGCTGTTGCCATTGGCTGTTGCCCTCCTAACCTCGGCCCTCTTCTTCTTCTTTGTTTTTATAGCGGTTTGGTAACAAACGGACTTTTTCACTGTTTCAGAGAGAGACGATGCATTTGCAATTTGTGCAAATTGTGTTCTGCGGAAGTTTACAGCTGGCTGTAAACGAGGCTTTGCTGAGCCAAAGGAGTATATCTGAGTGTGTGTCAATGGGCGAAAAACGTAGGACATTTCAGACTCTCCCAAGTCGCTACCTCCCGTCTGGCGGAGTTACAGACAGGACTAGGAGTGAAAACAGCACGGCTGCAGTCAGACATATCCACGCGATGGAACAGCACGTTTTACGTGCTGAGGAGCACCAAAAGCGATGCGCTTGCAGTCTATGGAGTAGATTATCAGCTACCTGCAACTCTGAGTGCAACCAATGGACACTAGTCGATCCGTGTGAACAGCTGACTAGAGACAAGACCGCTGGGCCCACGCTTCCCCTGAGCCCAGACCGGAGAAGCAACAAGTCCCGTTTTCCAACCCCTGCCCATCTTGCACGTAAATACCTCTCTGCCCCTTGCACTGGCGTTGACAACGAGCGCTTGTTTTCTGCTGCTGCACATGGTGATTGATGATAAAGAAACGAAATTTATTAATTACATGTTTGATTTTAGTGCATTACATTTATGTCTGAAAGCTTTATTTTTGTATTATATCATGCACTTGTTAATATGACTATATAATGTTGACACTGATTTGACAGTCACATTTAATTTATTTTGATTTCAGAGAAGTAACTGAAAAGTAACTGGAATCCTTGGTCTATTGTGCATTTAAAGCAGCCATAGGCTTTTGGTTCTGTAGAACCCTTATTTTTATTGTTAACAGAGTTTTACTAACTTGAAATAACAATAAAGGTTCATTTGAAGAATTGGAACTATTGTTGTTTGTTATCGGTATCGGCTACAAGAAGCAGGAAGTTATCGGTTATTGTTATCGGTTGTAAAAACAGTTATTGTGCATCCCTATTTAGGAGTCTTCCAGGAATATTTATCCCTAAGCAATAGCACGAAGGCGATCTTTCTCCCTAACCCAGAGGTTTAGGGGTCTTCCGGGAAGTAGTTCAGAGTTCAGTAGTTTGATTGAGACAGGCAGGTCAGAAAGTCACCAATGACCTCCTCATGGCCTCGGACCATGGACTCGTCTTTGTACTCATTCTACTGGATCTCAGTGCTGCCTACGACACAGTAGATCATCGCTTCCTGCTACACAGATCACGACATCAGGATTACAGGAACAGCACTGCGCTGGTTTAAATCATACTTATTGATTTAAGATTAATATTAATTTGATTTTTTTACAGATTTCACTTTGTTCATGCTAACGATGTTTCTTCACAGGTACAAGGGTTAATCACGGTGTTCCACAGGGTTCTGTGCTCGGACCGATCCTGTTCACCCTCTACATGCTCCCTCTAGGAAACATCATCCAGAAGCACGGCATAACTTTCATTGTTATGCTGATGATACCCAGCTGTATTTATCCATGAAGCCTGAAGAAACGCTAGTCCGACTACAGGCGTGTCTAAAGGACATAAGGGACTGGATGTCCTCCAACTTTTTACTATTAAACTCAGACAAGACTGAGGTCATTGTTTTTGGACCCTAAACATCTCAGAACTAGTTTATCAGATAATACTTTCCTCCCTGGATGGATTTACTCTGGCCTCCAGTACGACTGTGAGGAACCTTGGAGTCATCTTTGATCAAGACATGTGGTTGTCTCTCATATTAAGCAGGTCTCCAAGACCGCTTTCTTTCACCTGCGTAATATTACTAAGATCAGGAGCATCCTCTCTCAGAGTGATGCTGAAAAGCTCATCCATGCTTTTGTCACTTCAAGACTGGACTACTGCAACTCTTTATTGTCAGGATGTCCACATTACTCCATCAACAGTCTGCAGCTGATCCAGAACGCAGCAGCTAGAGTTCTGACAGGAAGCAGCCAAAGGATCCTCTCTGTCCTGTTCTAGCGTCTCCCTCTTCTGTCTCCCTCTTCTTCTCCCCTCTCTCTCCTTCATCCTCTCTGTCCTGTCTCCGTCTTCTTCTCCTCTCTCTCTCCTTCATCCTCTCTGTCCTGTCTCCCTCTTCTCTCTCTCTCTCTCCTTCATCCTCTCTGTCCTGTCTCCCTCTTCTCTCCTCTCTCTCTCTCTCCTTCATCCTCTCTGTCCTGTCTCCCTCTTCTTCTCCTCTCTCTCTCCCTTCATCCTCTCTGTCCTGTCTCCCTCTTCTTCTCCTCCTCTCTCTCCTTCATCCTCTCTGTCCTGTCTCCCTCTTCTCCTCTCTCTCCTTCATCCTCTCTGTCCTGTCTCCCTCTTCTTCTCCTCTCCTTCTCTCTCCTTCATCGTCTCTTTCCTGTCTCCCTCCTCTTCTCCTCTCTCTCTCCTTCATCCTCTCTGTCCTGTCTCCCTCTTCTTCTCCTCCTCTCTCTCCTTCATCCTCTCTGTCCTGTCCTCTCTCTCTCCTCCTCTCTCTCCTTCATCCTCTCTGTCCTGTCTCCTCTCTTCTCCTCTCCTTCTCTCTCCTTCATCTTCTCTTTCCTGTCTCCCTCCTCTTCTCCTCTCTCTCTCCTTCATCCTCTCTGTCCTGTCTCCCTCTTCTCCTCTCTCTCTCCTTCATCCTCTCTGTCCTGTCTCCCTCTTCTTCTTCTCTCTCTCTCCTTCATCCTCTCTGTCCTGTCTCCCTCTTCTCCTTCCTCTCTCTCTCCTTCATCCTCTCTGTCCTGTCTCCGTCTTCTTCTCCTCCCTCTCTCCTTCATCCTCTCTGTCCTGTCTCCCTCTTCTTCTCCTCCCTCTCTCCTTCATCCTCTCTGTCCTGTCTCTCCCTCTTCTTCACCTCCCTCTCTCCTTCATCCTCTCTGTCCTGTCTCCCTCTTCTTCTCCTCCTCTCTCTCCTTCATCCTCTCTGTCCTGTCTCCCTCTTCTTCTCCTCCTCTCTCTCCTTCATCCTCTCTGTCCTGTCTCCCTCTTCTCCCTCTCTCCTTCATCCTCTCTGTCCTGTCTCTCCTCTTCTTCTCCTCTCCCTCTCTCTCCTTCATCCTCTCTGTCCTGTCTCCCTCCTCTTCTCCTCTCTCTCTCCTTCATCCTCTCTGTCCTGTCTCCCTCTTCTTCTTCTCTCTCTCTCCTTCATCCTCTCTGTCCTGTGTCCCTCTTCTTCCTCCCTCTCTCTCTCCTTCATCCTCTCTGTCCTGTCTCCTCTTCTTCCTCTCCTCTCTCTCTCCTTCATCCTCTCTGTCCTGTCTCCCTCTCTTCTTCTCCTCCTCTCTCTCCTTCATCCTCTCTGTCCTGTCTCCCTCTTCTCCTCTCTCTCCTTCATCCTCTCTGTCCTGTCTCCCTCTCCTCTCTCTCTCCTTCATCCTCTCTGTCCTGTCTCCCTCTTCTTCTCTCCTCTCCCTCTCTCTCCTTCATCCTCTCTGTCCTCCCTCTTCTCCTCTTCTCCTCTCTCTCTCTCCTTCATCCTCTCTGTCCTGTCTCCGTCTTCTTCTCCTCTCCTCTCTCCTTCATCCTCTCTGTCCTGTCTCCCTCTTCTTCTCCTCCTCCCTCTCTCCTTCATCCTCTCTGTCCTGTCTCCCTCCTCTTCTCCTCCTCTCTCTCTCCTTCATCCTCTCTCCTGTCCCTCTCCTCTTCTTCTCCTCCCTCTCTCCTCATCCTCTCTGTCCTGTCCTCCCTCTTCTTCTCCTCTCTCATCCTCCTTCATCCTCTCTGTCCTGCCTCCTTCTCTCTCTCTCTCCCTCTCTCTCTCTCTCTCCTTCATCTCTCTGTCCTGTCTCCCTCTTCTTCTCCTCTCTCTCTCTCCTTCATCCTCTCTGTCCTGTCTCCCTCTTCTTCTACTCCTCTCTCTCCTTCATCCTCTCTGTCCTGTCTCCTCTTCTCCCCTCTCTCTCTCCTTCATCCTCTCTGTCCTGTCTCCCTCTTCTTCTCTCTCTCCTCATCCTCTCCTGTCCTGTCTCCCTCTTCTTCACTCCCTCTCTCCTTCTTCCTCTTCCGTCCTGTCTCCGTCTTCTTCTTCCTCCCTCTCTCCTTCATCCTCTCTGTCCTGTCTCCCTCTTCTTCTCCTCCTCTCTCTCCTTTCATCCTCTCTGTCCTGTCTCCCTCTTCTCCTCTCTCTCCTTCAATCCTCTCTGTCCTGTCTCCCTCTTCTTCTCCTCTCTCTCTCCTTCATCCTCTCTGTCCTGTCTCCCTCTTCTTCTCCTCTCCTTCTCTCTCCTTCATCTTCTCTGTCCTGTCTCCCTCCTCTTCTCCTCCCTCTCTCCTTCATCCTCTCTGTCCTGTCTCCCTCTTCTTCTCCTCCCTCTCTCCTTCATCCTCTCTGTCCTGTCTCCCTCTTCTTCTCCTCCCTCTCCTTCATCCTCTCTGTCCTGTCTCCCTCTTCTTCTCCTCCCTCTCTCCTTCATCCTCTCTGTCCTGTCTCCCTCTTCTTCACCTCCCTCTCTCCTTCATCCTCTCTGTCCTGTCTCCGTCTCTTCTCTCCTTCTTCTCCGTCTTCTTCTCCTCCCTCTCTCCTTCATCCTCTCTGTCCTGTCTCCCTCTTCTTCTCCTCTTCTCCCTCTCCTCTCTCTTCGTCTCCCTCTTCTTCTCCTCTCTCTCTCTTCATCCTCTCTGTCCTGTCTCCCTCTTCTCTCTCCCTCCTCTCTCCTTCATCCTCTCTGTCCTGTCTCCCTCTTCTTCCTCCCTCTCTCTCTTCATCCTCTCTGTCCTGTCTCCCTCTTCTTCTCCCCTCTCTCTCCTTCATCCTCTCTGTCCTGTCTCCCTCTTCTTCTCCTCCCTCTCTCCTTCATCCTCTCTGTCCTGTCTCCCTCCCTCCTCTCCCTCTCTCCTTCATCCTCTCTGTCCTGTCTCCCTCTTCTTCTCCTCTCTCTCTCCTTCATCCTCTCTGTCCTGTCTCCCTCTTCTCCTCTCTCTCCTTCATCCTCTCTGTCCTGTCTCCCTCTTCTCCTCTCTCTCCTTCATCCTCTCTGTCCTGTCTCCCTCTTCTTCTCTCTCTCTCTCCTTCATCCTCTCTGTCCTGTCTCCCTCTTCTCCTCCCTCTCTCTCTCCTTCATCCTCTCTGTCCTGTCTCCCTCTCTTCTCTCTCTCCTCTCTCCTTCATCCTCTCTGTCCTGTCTCCCTCTTCTTCTCCTCCCTCTCCTTCATCCTCTCTGTCCTGTCTCCCTCTTCTTCTCCCTCTCGGCTCTCGTGCCTTCATCCTCTCTGTCCTGGTCTTCCCTCTTCTCACCTCACCTCTCTCTCACTTCATCCTCTCTGTCCTGGCTCCGTCTTCTTCTCCGTCTTCTTCTCCTCCCTCTCCTCCTTCTCCCCTCTCGTCCTGTCTCCCTCTTTCTTCTCCTCTCGTCTCCCTCCTTCATAGTCATCCGTCGTGTCCTGTCCTCCCTCTTTCTTCTCCTCTCTCTCTCTCCTTCATCCTCTCGGTCCCTGTCTCCCTCTTCTTCTTCTCCTCCTTCTCTCTCCTTCATCCTCCTCTGTCCTGTCTCCCTTCTTACTCCTCTCTCTCTTCATCCTCTCTGTCCTGTCTCCCTCTTCTTCTCCTCTCCTCTCCTCTCCTATCGTTTCCGTTTCCGGTGAGTGTGAGCGTGAGTGGTGGGTGGCGGTGTGTGAGTGGCGCGGAGTTCAAACTGGTTTTCTGGTCGGTTTTTCAACTGGTGTTTCTACTGTTACTTTCTGCATCATCAGGTAAGACGGTTTTCTTTACTTTTCTGTGGGGTCTGGTTGCTTTCGGGAGGTATGGCGTCTGTGACGCCGCCTCCAACTATCCGGCAAGGTGCGCGGATAGTCCCTCCTGACGGCTCGGTCTCCGTGGAGGAGGTTCTGTTGGCGGCAGGTGAACAGGTAGGACACGACAACATCTTGTTCGCCTCTCGTATGAACAAGGCGGTTGTCGTGTTCCTAAAAACGGAACCTCAGGTCCACCAATTAATTGAGAGTGGCGTGTTCCTCGGGGACCTGTTTGTGCAGGTGTCCCCGCTCACAGCTCCCTCGACGCGGATCACCGTATCCGGCGTTCCGCCGTTCATAGCTAATGAGCTGTTAGAGAAGGAGCTCCGCCGCTTTGGAAAATTTGCCAGTGGGTTTAAACGGTGAGCCTGGGGTGTAAGGACCCCAAACTGAAGCATGTCCAGTCTCTGAGGAGACAGGTGTCATGTTCCTGGACTCGCCGACACAGACTCTGGAGGTGTCTTTCCGTGTGAAGCAGGGTGACGCTTCCTACATGGTGTACGCGAGCTCAGGACAGATGAAGTGCTTTGAGTGTGGTGATGTGGGACACAAGAGGTTTGCATGTCCTCATAAGCAGCAGGGAGCGGGTGCGGGCGGCCCCGCTAGCGCCGGGGCGGCGGATCCGCCCGACACCGCGGCTGGCGGGTCTGTCCCCGGCGCGGCGGAAGCCGCCGCCTCTGCTGAAGTTCTTGCTCCGGTGACTGATGTAAATAACGTGGTGATTGTTACAGAGTCAGAGAGGTCCAATGATCTCATCAGTACCGGGTTGAGCAGGAGTGAAAGTCAGCCTGCAGGTGGTGTCATGAGCTCCTCTCAGGCTGCAGACATTAACGTTGCAGCAGAGCTGGTTGGGAACATGGAAGTTCCTGCAAAGCCTCACACTGGTCAGGAAGCAGCCTGCAGTGAAGAGGGCCTGCTGTCTGCCAGCCAGGCTTCATGTACCAGAGAAGATATGGAAGAAGACTATGAGTCAGATAACACATCCATCTCTGGCTCTTCCAGCTTGAGCACAGACCTTTACTCGTTAGAAGAGATAAATCTGTTTCTGGATGAAACTTTCAAAAAGTCTGTCAGAGTGGAGGATTATTTCAGGGACACTGATAAATTCATCAGATCAGTTAACATCCTTAAAAGACAAGTTGGTTTCGACCAACTAGATGAAAAGAAGCGTTTCCGGCTTAAGAAACACGTCACTACTCTGAGGAAAATCGGTGGCAAAGCCAGAAGAGTAAAAAGAAGTAAATGATGATGCAGCACTGGGTGTTATTTTCGCTCCTCCGTTTTTTAACTGTCTTTATCTGTCTCTGTTCTTTCTTTGACCTATCTATGAGGAGCCTTAACATTGGTTCTCTTAACATAAATGGCGGGAGGGACAGACATTTTTGTTCCCTTAAGTTGTGGTGGGAGGTTGGTAAAGCACAAATACGTGCTTTTTGTCAGCAGTACACCTCCCACTCTTCTGCCAGGATTAAAGCTGCAATTAATGATCTAGAGTTAGATATTAAGAACATAGAAAAAGGCCTAAATAGGAGTGCAGATGACATCACTGCCCCTTTGCTGAAGGAGAAAAGGTCGGAGCTGAGTTCACTCCTGCAGGAGAGGGTTAAGGGAGCCCTTATCCGATCACGTTTTCTCCAGCTAAAGGACATGGATGCCCCGAGCTCTTTCTTCTTCAATCTTGAGAGATCGGTGGCGGAGAGAAAGCTAATGACATGCCTAAGGCTGCCGGGGGGAAGTACTACCACTGACCCAGTTGAGATGAGGAAGCATGCTATGGACTTCTATGCAGGCCTGTTTGGATCGGAACCTTGTGATCTGGAGTGTCGGGAAGAGCTCCTGAAAGATCTTCCCCAGCTCAGCATAGAGGAAAAGGCTGATCTGGACAAAGATCTGACCCTGGAGGAACTGACATCTGCCGTCAATCAGATGGAGTCTGGACGAGCACCAGGGATCGACGGCCTGCCCATGGACTTTTTTAAAACTTTTTGGAATATCATTGGTCATGATCTTCTCGGAGTTTTCTTGGAGTGTTTTAAATCTGGATCTCTTCCGGTGTCCTGTCAGAGGGCAATCCTCTCCCTGCTGCCAAAAAGGGGGACTTGGCACTTTTAAAGAACTGGAGACCAGTTGCCTTACTTTGCTCAGACTACAAAATACTGTCTAGAGCACTCTCTAATAGACTAAAAGAAACTCTAGGCATTATTATTCACACAGATCAGAGCTATTGTGTTCCTGACCGGTATATTATGGACAATATTTTTCTAATTAGAGATGTAATAGATGTGTGTGATTGTTTTAATGTAAATGTTGGTGTTGTCTCTTTGGACCAAGAGAAGGCGTTTGACAGGGTGGATCACTCGTATTTGATTTTCACGCTTAGGTCTTTTGGCTTTGGTGAAGGGTTTGTAAGGTGGTTAAAAACACTTTATTGCAATGCACAGTGTTTGATAAAAATGGGTGCTGGGCTGAGCAGGCCGATCTCTGTACAGCGGGGCATAAGGCAGGGTTGTCCCATCTCCGGCCAGCTCTTTAGTCTGGCAATTGAACCTCTGCTGTGCAGGTTGAGGGATCGGCTCAGGGGTTTTTCTTTACCTGGGTCCTGCAGGCTTGAGCGTGCATTAGTATTGTCTGCTTACGCAGATGATGTGAACGTCTTTGTGTCTAGTCAGGAGGATGTTCGTCGTCTGCAAGATGCCCTGCTCCTTTATGAGAAGGCATCCTCTGCACGGGTGAACTGGGGTAAAAGTGAGGCTCTCCTGTTAGGCCAGTGGAGGGATCAGGCAGTGCCCTTTCTACCAGGAGGTCTCAATTGGAAGAGGGAGGGGTTGAAGGTGTTGGGAGTGTTTTTAGGCACTGAGGGCTTTAAAGCTAAGAATTGGGAGGGAATTAGGGATAAAGTGTGCGCTCGGTTGTCTAAATGGAAATGGTTGCTACCTCAGCTGTCTTATAGGGGGAGAGTTCTGGTTGTTAATAACTTGGTTGCCTCGACTCTCTGGCACAAACTCATCCCTCTGACACCGCCGAGGGGCTTCATAGAGGACATCCAGAGGATAATCCTGGACTTTTTCTGGTCTGGAAAGCACTGGATTCGGGCAGCAGTTTTATACCTACCTGTAGCCGAGGGTGGGCAAGGTCTAATTGACATTCAGTCTAAAATTGCTGCCTTCAGACTACAGACAGCGCAACAGATCCTCTACAACAGTGGTCCGAGCTGGTTAGACACAGCTCGGCTCCTCATGAGAAGAGCTGGCCGGCTGGATTACGATAAACAACTTTTCCTTATACAGAGCGAGGTTCTTGACTTATCTGGACTTACACCATTCTACAGCTCTGTACTGCAGGCCTGGAGGATTTTTAAATTTCAACGTGCAAGAAATGAGACTCCGGGCATGTGGGTTTTTGAAGAGCCACTGTTTTGCAGTGCTTTTTTAAAGACTTTATCCCTGGAATCTGCTAGCCTGCGGGCTAACCTCAGAAGTGCCGGTTGCACTAAAGTTGGTCATTTAATGAAGCTGACTGCTTTACCGGTGGACGTTCTGAGAGAGAGGAGTAAACTCACCTCTGTTCGTTTGTTCAACAGGGTGGTGGTGGAGGTCTGTGAGGCTCTTCCACCCCCTTTAAGACTTTTTGTAAGAGACTCTACCCTGTGTGAGCAATGGAGCGAAGGCAGTGAGTACGGCTTCCCTGCTCTGTCTGTTTCTCCTGCAGTGGGGGAGTGGCAGGAGGAGGGGGGTCGGTTGCTGTCTTTTAAAACACCACACCTGGACAAGTTCAAGGATGCAGGGAAAAAGGATCTGTACACAACCTGTGTGAAAGTTCTCCATCTCCAGTCCCTCTCGGAAGTCAGGGAGTCGAGGTGGACTGAGTTCTTTGGCCCAGATGCTTCCCCGAAGGGCAGCTGGCGGTCCCTGTATAAGCCGCCCATTGAGAAGCGAACAGCAGATCTCCAATGGAGGGTTATACATGGTGCAATAGCTACGAACAGATACAGAGCGCACATGGACCCTGGGGTGGGATTAGAGTGTGTCTTTTGCATGCAAACTGAAACTCTCGCACATTTGTTTGTAGAGTGTCCAAGGCTAGGACCACTCTTTGAGTTGGTGAAAAGGCTGTTTCGGGGGTTTGAGATGAGGTTTTCTTTTGATTTATTTATTTTTGGCCCAAAATATCAGGCATTGTTGAAATCTGTGTGTACATTGGTGAATTTTGTATCTGGGTGTGCAAAGTTGGCTATCTGGCTGACACGCAGGAACAAAACCCAGGATTCTGGGTGTGTGGATGTAGTGCCAGTTTTTGAAGGACTGCTAAAATCTCGCCTTCGGGTGGAGTACACCTTTCACAAAACACTAGACAAGCTGCAGGACTTCGTACATGTATGGACTGTGGGAGGGGTGCTGTGTGCTGTGGCAGAAAACGGGGAGTTAACCTTTAAGTTATGATTTGAGAGTTGTTTCATTTGTGATGGTCAGGATTGATTGTGTACCCTGAAAATTTTTGTATTTGTTCTTTACTCACATGTTGAAATTTTGTTAGTTTTGGTAAGTGGTCATTAAAAGGACTTTGAAAACCAAACCTTCTCTCTCCTTCATCTTCTCTGTCCTGTCTCCCTCCTCTTCTCCTCTCTCTCTCCTTCATCCTCTCTGTCCTGTCTCCCTCTTCTTCTCTCTCTCTCTCTCTCCTTCATCCTCTCTGTCCTGTCTCCCTCTTCTCCTCCCTCTCTCTCTCCTTCATCCTCTCTGTCCTGTCTCCCTCTTCTTCTTCTCCTCCCTCTCTCCTTCATCCTCTCTGTCCTGTCTCCCTCTTCTTCTCCTCCCTCTCTCCTTCATCCTCTCTGTCCTGTCTCCCTCTTCTTCTCCTCTCTCTCTCTCCTTCATCCTCTCTGTCCTGTCTCCCTCTTCTTCTCCTCCTCTCTCTCCTTCATCCTCTCTGTCCTGTCCTCCCTCTTCTCCTCTCTCTCCTTCATCCTCTCTGTCCTGTCTCCCTCTTCTTCTCCTCTCCCTCTCTCTCCTTCATCCTCTCTGTCCTGTCTCCCTCTTCTCCTCCCTCTCTCTCTCCTTCATCCTCTCTGTCCTGTCTCCGTCTTCTTCTCCTCCCTCTCTCCTTCATCCTCTCTGTCCTGTCTCCCTCTTCTTCTCCTCCCTCTCTCCTTCATCCTCTCTGTCCTGTCTCCCTCCTCTTCTCCTCCCTCTCTCTCTCCTTCATCCTCTCTGTCCTGTCTCCTCTTCTTCTCCTCCCTCTCTCCTTCATCCTCTCTGTCCTGTCTCCCTCTTCTTCACCTCCCTCTCTCCTTCATCCTCTCTGTCCTGTCTCCCTCTTCTTCTCCTCCCTCTCTCCTTCATCCTCTCTGTCCTGTCTCCCTCTTCTTCTCCTCTCTCTCTCTCCTTCATCCTCTCTGTCCTGTCTCCCTCTTCTTCTCCTCTCCCTCTTCTCCTTCATCCTCTCTGTCCTGTCTCCCTCTTCTCCTCCCTCTCTCTCTCCTTCATCCTCTCTGTCCTGTCTCCGTCTTCTTCTCCTCCCTCTCTCCTTCATCCTCTCTGTCCTGTCTCCCTCTTCTTCTCCTCCTTCTCCCCTTCATCCTCTCTGTCCTGTCTCCCTCCTCTTCTCCTCCCTCTCTCCTTCATCCTCTCTGTCCTGTCTCCCTCTTCTTCTCCTCCCTCTCTCCTTCATCCTCTCTGTCCTGTCTCCCTCTTCTTCTCCTCTCTCTCTCTCCTTCATCCTCTCTGTCCTGTCTCCCTCTTCTCCTCTCTCTCTCTCTCCTTCATCCTCTCTGTCCTGTCTCCCTCTTATTCTCCTCTCTCTCTCCTTCATCCTCTCTGTCCTGTCTCCCTCTTCTCCTTCCTCTCTCTCTCCTTCATCCTCTCTGTCCTGTCTCCCTCTTCTTCTCCTCCTCTACCCGGCCAACTGGCAGTAGGACTGGTTCCTCCTTAAGTTGACGGGTCCTGCTCAAGGTTTCTTCCTCTTAAAGGGAGTGTTTCCTTGCCACAGTGCTCTTAAGGGGGTTCAGGCTCTGGGTCTCACGCTCTGAGTTTTTGTGAAGCGCTTTGAGACCATTTCTGATTGTAAAATGCGCTATATAAATAAAACTGATTTAAATTGAATTTATTCACCCTTGTTTGTTTGCTAGCCTCCAGACTCTCCAGAAATCAACGTGCCTGCTACCACCCCAGCAATCAGCCTGCCTGCTAATCTCCAACCAGTGGCTTGCCTGTTACTCTCCAGCAATCAGCCTGCCTGCTTCTCTCTTCAGTATTGGGACTACCTGCTACATTCCAGCCATTACCCTGTCTGTTAACTTCGTCCTGCTTACCTCCACCCTCCAACCATCGGCCTGCCTGCTACCCCTTCCCCTTTGCTAGCCTCCAGCCACTGGCCTGCCTGGCACACTTTTACCAGCCTTCATCCATTGGCCTGTTTGCCGTCTACAAGCTTTGCTTGTTGGCTTCCAGTTGTTGAACCTTCAGCTATCATCTCTACCGATGTACTAACAACTTCAACAGAGGTAAAACAGTGGAACTTTATGTTCCTTTCATGATGTCACATGTCTCTGTACTGTGCTTTATACTGCTGTGTGGTTTCTCTGATATGCCGAATGGGTCTGATAACCATTACTTACAAGCTATGCTACTTCAAAATGCAGTTTGATAACTATGAGAAGTTAACAAGTCAGGATAGCAGCTATAAAATAACCTCAACTTCATCTCAGCTGGCCGTTTTTGTGACTTTAGACGAAACAAAATGGTTGCATATGCTTGAGCCCAATCACTCTTATTGTCTCCTGGTCCATTTCACTATTGATACAGCTTCGCCTTTTGTGAGCACACTCTTTAACAACCCAAAAGATGGTAACATAAAGCAAACATTTCTAGTTGTATTATTGTTATTGCCCTCAGGAAATGTTGAGACCAATCCAGGCACTGACGTACCTGCACGGAGTTTTACACCTGCAGATTTTAAATGTAGATCTGGTCTTGGGTTTATTCCAAGCGGCAACCTTCGGGGCTCAAAGTGGAAGCCCATGCGGAAGTGTCAAAACTTGTAATTCACGCTGCAACAGCTGGGGGCTGGCTCCAGAAGCGAGTAATTTCCCATAGACTCCCATGTTAAAATGGCCGATTTCACAGCAGAAAAGAACATGTTTACAGCCTGGTACAAAAAACCACTCTGGTCTCAAATGATAGGTTCTCTTCTAGTGTCAATTGTAGGGGGGGTGAATTTTTTTATAACTCACTCGTTTAGACGTTACAAAGTCTTGATATCATGCATAATTAAGGGCGTGGCATTGTTGAGTGACAGGTGACAGAACAGCTGTTGCAGGTGGCTAGCTGTTAGCTCTGCTCTCGCGTTAGCTTAGCACCCCTGCAACAGGCATCGCAAGCTTCCGGATGACTATCCCAGTTGGTGTCAGCTGATGTTACTGACCCGCAGTTGTGTTTGTTGGATATTGTCCATCGCGTCTACAAATGGCTTGCTGTGCTGTTAACTGCACCAACAGACCATGCAAAAGGTCTGTGCTCCAGTATTTTCGGTGAGTGACATTAGATTTTTAATACATTTATTACCAGGCAAGTGTCATGCTCTAGCGTCTCTCAGTAAATACCTGACTATCCATGTAATCGCCTCAGGTTTAGCTTTAACGTGAGACTGGCTCTTCAGGCAGAAATCTGTCGCAATTAATATTGTGAGAACGTCATATACACATGTTAGAGTTTAATTCATGAAGATCTAAGATGTTAAAAACGTCCATAGTACCGTAGTTTAAATGGGACTAATCAGGATATTAATCCTACAGCATATGACCCAAACCAAAGCTTTCATTGGTACTTTTTTTAAAATCAGGTCTAAAGATAGTTTCAATTTGTAAACTATATAAATACTGTTGCCTACCGAATCAAACCTTTGCACATATATATTTTAATAAATTATGTCAAGCTTCATCATCATACCATGGGCTGATTTGTCGCATGAAAGGCGTTTAATAAATTAATTACTCTTTTGCTGATGCCAATTATGGCGAACAGATCATCCCGTCGCTCCGCTCACCTGTTGTGAATGCACACCACCGGACATTAGATATATTAATTCTGTCTCTCATGAAATAAAATGTGTAAATTCAAGAATCAGTGCTCACCTGTTTAACATTTAACCCCAATCTGCGTTGATATTTGCAATTCTTCATTTGTATTTTTATTGCATCCCTCAGTGCCAAGAAGGGCATCTACGAATGAATCTTTCTATTATTCTGCTGTGATAATGCTGTGAAATAATAATGTTACCACATATTTATTTGCAATGTCAAGTTTTCCTCTAGGTGATCCAGATAGGCTTGACAAGTGGATGGTCAACATGAGAAGACAAAACTGGACTCCCAACAAGTCTTCTCGTCTGTGCAGTGAACACTTCGAGACTTGTCATTTCACCAGTGACTCCAGGGTACAGACACCTTTTTCATATTGTGGCTTAAAGTGATCATGAAATCTATGTTAATGTATATATAATTCAGCCAAACAATATTATCATTCCATTGTAGTGAGAAGTTTCATGTGTGGCCCAGTATTCATCTATCAGCTCCAATAATTCATTTAAAAAATGTTTGCATTCTATACCTATGAAGGTTGTGTTGTTTTTAAACACATACATACATTATCTACAGGACTACAATGTGTAAACATCTTTATGAATATTGGTCACATCGTATTCACTGTAATATTGTCATACATCTTTACATTTTCATCTGATGTGTTTTAGGGACGGATCTGCCTCAAGAACAGTGCTGTACCTACTATTTTCTCTTTCTCCAAGGGCAAAGAAGAACTACAGAAAGATAAAATACTGGTACCAGTAAGTATAAGTAATGAGTTAAGTGAGAATCCTATTGCTGATAGTACTAAGAAGGTTGCAAATGTAGACAACAGAAGCAGTGCCACCAGCCTTGCTACTCTGACAGCAAATGTGTGTGACAGTGTTGGTTTGGATAGCAGCATTCAACAACAACAAGTCTCAGCATCTGGTCACTCTTACACCGCGCCATCACAGCATTGCATTCAGGGTGATCACTCTTACATAGTTACAGAGTCTCCAAGAACACTTAAAAGAAAAGCTACTGTGGCAGAGGGAAAACTATGTGTAGCTCGCAAAAAGCTCAGGTTAAAAACCCAGGAGACAAGGAGATTGAAAAAAAAAGTTGTTTCATTGAAAAGTATGACAACATTGCTTCAGAAGGAACTCCTTATATCTACGGAATGTGCTTCTCTTCTTGATGCCCTGAATGATATTCCCAGGGAGATGTTAAAAAAAATTCACCAGAAGAAAAGGCCAGTGTTTTCTGAAAATATGAAGCAATTTGCAGCTACACTGCACTTCTACTCTGCAAAGGCCTATGACTATGTCAGAGATAAATTTCACTTGGCCCTGCCTCATCCTCAGACTATTCGGAAATGGTACAGTACTGTCTCAGCAGATCCTGGTTTTACCACTGCATCATTTACAGCTTTGAAAAGCCATGTTGCTGAGAAGAAGAAGGGGGGTAAACCAACTGTTTGCTCTTTGATGCTGGATGAGATGTACATTCACAAGCAAACAGAGTTCGATGGAAACCAGATTCATGGCTATGTGGACATTGGTGCTGGTGAGATAGAAAATGTTGTGGCAACCCAAGCACTAGTTCTCATGGTTGTTGCTATTAATGAGTCTTGGAAGATTCCCATCGCATACTTTCTCATTAACAGCATGACTGGAGAAGAGAGAGCAAACCTCATCCGTGAGAGTCTTATTAGACTTCATGAGGTTGGAGTGAGGGTTGTCTCACTGACATGTGATGGTCCCTCCCAGAACATTTCCATGATCAGGGAGCTTGGTGCAAAATTGGATATCACAGACATGAGATCTTATTTTTTCCATCCAGTAGATTGCACACAAAAAGTCCATGTTCTCTTGGATCCATGTCATATGCTCAAGCTTCTTCGCAATGTTTTCTCCACAGTTGGAATTCTGGTAAGGGAAGACGGCCAGCAAATAAGATGGCAGTACATTGAGGAACTGCACAAGCTTCAGGACAAAGAAGGCTTGCGTCTTGGTAACAAACTGAAAATGGCACACATTCAGTGGCGAAATCAGAAAATGAAAGTCCATCTTGCAGCCCAGCTCTTCAGCAGCAGCATAGCTACCGCTCTGGAGTATTGTGAGCAACAACTCAAGTATCCACAGTTCAGTGGATGTGCAGCCACAGCTCACTTCTTGCGCACAGTTGATTCTGCTTTTGACATTCTAAACAGCCGCAATCCGCTTGGAAAGGGACATAAAGCACCTATCAAACCAAGCACCAAAGAGCGTGTCAGGATCGTTTTAAAAGAAACAGAGTCTCTTCTCCGAGGGCTTAAAATACATGGAAAAGACAACAGTCTTGTACATGTGCATGCCACACAGAAAAAGACACCCATCTATGGCTTCATTGCTTGCTGCAGAAGTGTGATGGCCATCTATGAAGACCTGGTAGAGCAGCCAACTGCTCTATGTCGATACCTTCTGACTTACAAACTCAGTCAGGACCACTTGGAGCTGTTCTTCTCTGCAATCAGAGCACGTGGAGGTTACAACAACAACCCCAATGCAAGGCAGTTCCGAGGGGCATACAAACGCCTCCTTGTAAGGCACCAGGTAAAAAACGGCACAGGTAACTGCCTCCTTCGTGACAGCACAACCATCCTTGACTCAACACCTGCATGTGTGAACATTGCACGTAGGGTGGATGTGGAGTCTGTAGAAGTTCTTGTGGCTGAGGATGATACCTTCTCTGACCTTCCTGATGTGAACTACCTGTCTGAGTACAAGGAAGCAGCAATTTCTTACATCACTGGCTTCATTGTGAAAAAGATGAAGCAGAAGATTACTTGCTTGCTTTGCTCACAGGCACTGACATCTGACGAATCACCACATCCATTTGTGGCATTGAAAGACAGAGGTGGCTTACAGAAACCATCACTGGGCATCACTGCAGTTTGTCAAACAACAGAAAAATGTTTTCAGCATCGTCTAAAAGCCAATAAGGGAAAGACTCCATATGGAAGAGGAACAACAGAAGCCATTGTCACCCAGGTTCTTTCTGATTGTGGAGGGAAAAACCTTTTCCCACAGCTGAACAGTCACATGTTTGACATGTGTGTGGAAGCAAACCATGTCCATGTTCTGGTGAAGATGGCTTCTGCATGGTACTGCAAAGTGAGATTAAATCACATAGCACGACAGGAGACAGATAAAATAAAAGAAGGCAAGATTGTCCGTAAAAGACTCTCAAAATTAATTCATTTTTATGGAGATTAGGGAAAAGGGTTTGGGTCATATGATTTGTCAAATGTCATTTAAAAAGTGTTCTTTCCGATTCTCTACTTTACAGATGTTCTAACAATCAAACTATTCATTTTTGTGATTCATTAAACTATGTGTAGGTACAAGTAAGCTAGGTTTTCAGGCATTGTACTTCTTAAGTTAAGGAATAGTTTTGTTGTTGTTAGAACTATTACAAAGGTATATAGATACGTTATTGCTTACAATTACATATTACTTTCATAGTTCATTTGTATCATGTATTTTGTAATGTATACTATATGTTCAAGTGTTGTGTTGTCCTACAGTCTATTTATTTCTTCCTTAGTGTCTCTGTTATGTGTGTCTGCGTGGTTTTAACTTCTTGCATGTTTGTCTTGTGTTCCCACTCCTGGCCTGCACCTTGCCGTGGTGAGTGGGCTTTTATCCAAGACAGGCCACATAAATGTTCTTTACTGTTCTTATCCTGTTGTCTTTCTTGTTTAGGTCACTAACTTTAAAGGAATAGCAGTGTATTTGTAAGGGTGTGCTTTGGTTGTTTTTTTTTTTCTTTCCCATCATGTGTGCCAGGGACTCTGCAGTGGCTACAGGGCGAAGTGTCAGAGCTGAGTGGATTTACATGCGACATCATCACTACCTGCCTCTCCTTCTGTGATCACGGTGTTCCACTGGTAGCCAGTTCTTCAGTTTCCGTCACGTGGCAGTTCTGTGCTCATTTTCCCTGTGTCCCGCTGTCATTCAACTGACCATTCTGTGTTCTTGCAGGACGGCAGTCTGACCTCCTCTGCTGCAGAGTTGCCCTGCGTCCTGCTCTCCCTGATCTCTCTTGTGGACACCTACAGTTCTGTCACTATTATACTCACCTTTCCCAGAGTGGGCAGCATTTTGCCTGACTGTGTGTACAATGACCATTCATTAAGTCTGCATTTGGTTCTTTCTCTGTTACAGTTACACCGCATTCTACCAATATTATGTGTTTGTTTACATGTTGATGCAAGGCATCTGGACTCGTAGCGTTTTCTTGACTCAAGAAACTCTACAAGTCCAGATGCCTTGTGTTTACACTTTCCTGTGACATTACATTCTTAGTCAGCAATGAAGACAGAAGACGTGCTAAAATAACATGCATTTAATTATTACAACATTGCCTGTGTGAATAAAAAAGGTAAATGTAACAACCGAGTGCCACTTTCCGTGTGCCAAGCGAGAGTCAAAGAACTGCAGAGGCACTGAGGTCAACAGTGTTATGGCAACAGATGTAATGAATCCACATACACACACACATAGTTAGTCTAAACTTAGTCATATTACTTAAAAACATTTCCCTTATTGTGAAATGAGCTACATCTGATGAAATGGCCCTGGACTGTTGTGTCTACTGTGTGGATGCTCAATGAAAAGCTCATGCAAATTTCCTGCAAATTGATACTCACAATAAATGTAGCCATAACACTGTTGACAAACCTCATGGCCATGTCAATTGTGGCTGGTTTAGCACCAGCCTTCCATTAACAGCATTTGGTGATGGAGGAGAACAGAAACACACATGGAAGGGTGCTGAAGGTGAAGTTGGTGGAAGTCCTGCTTTATCCTATTCACCAACTGCACACTGTTAACCACACCCATGTCGTTGCCGCTACAATGGATGGTGAGGACATCTGGCGCTGTTCTTCCTCTCTGGGAATGATTCAAGAAAGGCAGAATTCCTCTTCACCGGAGTCCACCCTGAGCCAAACTGGCACACACGAATATGAGGGAGGTTCAGGTTGCTTCCCACCGTCTCTGCATCTCTCTGGGCACCACGTCGGCCATACCTGTCTGCAATGATCCACACAGTGTCTATGGGGAGAAAAATGAATAATTAATGAATCAGGTAATGACAGTCGAATAGTTTATAACAGGTCTGTCTTAGTTTCAGTTGACAGTACTCCTGTCATGTCAATCACTTCAAAGTAGACTGGTACTCACAGTTTCTGCTGCGTGTGGCAGGCATGGTGGAGGTAGCCAGGGTAATCTCTCTCAAACTAATTGTCTTAAAGTAATGATCATCTTAGTTTACAGTGCACTAGCATATAACTTATACATACAGCACTGATGGTGAATTTATTGTAAACTACTATTCACCAATTCCAATATAAACTATGACTTAGCAATTATTTTTTACTGTCAATGGCCAGCATTGAGAATTGAATACCAGTTGTTTAATTTCTACTTTTAATATGATGAACTAATAGTCTAATAACGATGCAAACGAGTACTAATAACCATATTTGTAATCGATTAGACTTCGATTTAATGTAAAAATATACAATTAATTTTATGTTGAATATCATTAATTCCACTTGCACAATCGGATGTTAACTTACCCCTCTTAAATGAACTGCAACAGGGAACAGTGGGAAGCCAAGTGAAGCAAATCCTGGTAGTTAGCCGGCTAGCAACTTCCGCCGAGCGCGATTAGCCTGTGCTAAACATGCTAGGTTTAGCTCTCGCCGAGTTCGGAGCTAAGTGGGTGTGTTAATACCGCCCGCCCCTCTGACTCAGCCCCACCTCTTTGTCCATTTTTAGATCCGGGGGGGGGGGGGTACATGGAGTGACGCACTGTCAAGATGGCTACGGTTAGAAACGCCCACCGGGCTTCCAAACAGCTCTTCAGAACGCTATGGGGAAGCTCTGTCCATAGTTTTTACTGTCAATGGTTTATTCATATCAATGTCCGGAGTTTACTCCCTTAACTGGACATGGTTAAGATCTGGATAAACTCAATAAATGCTGATATTGTAGTCTGAAACGAAAAGAAAAGAAAAGGTGGTGGAGTAGCCATATACGTTAAGCGGAACCTTGATGCAAAATTAGTGCTTTCTGAGACTGTAAGTAAAGAGCTTGAACATTTAGCAACAGAGATTAAACTAACCAAAAACCACCACATTATGTTAGTGGGATGTTACAGGCCTCCATCTGCGCCCAGTAGCTCTCTATCTACCCTTCTGAAACTTTTGGCACAATTGAAATAGAATGAAATTGTATTGTTGGTGATCTGAACTGGGACGGGCTCACATCTGTGTCTGATCCACTGAAGGCACAAAGTGAAGCTTTACATTTTACACAATTAAGTCACCTACCAGACCCAATCTTAAATGCCTTAAAAATCTACACTTATTGACTTATTTTTAACAAACATGCCTTTTAAATACGTTGCATCAGGTGTTTTCTCTAATGATGTGTGGTCATTGTGTGATTGCAGTTGTACGAGACACAAGGATTCCTAGAAGTGAGCCTCGTTTAGCTGAAAAACCTAATATGAATTTGTTTGAGGCACAAGCTTTTATACATGACTTGTACCATTTTAATTGGGCTAGAATTTAACTTTTTGATGGCGTTGAACTGGTCTGGAAATATTTCCACAAAAACCTTTTGAGTATTGTGAATAAACACGCCCCTTTCCGCAAATTGAAGTGAAAGGACGTGATAAGCCATGGTTTACAACGGAGCTGTCAGATGGAATGCATGAGCGAAATACTGCTTGGGCCAGGGCACACAAGTCAGGATTCGGATCTGATTGTCTGAATTTTAGACAATTAAGAAACAAATTTACCTCAATTATTCGGAAAGCAAGATTAGAATTCTATTTCTCCATAACAACAGAGAGTCTCAAAAACCCAAAGGAGTTCTTGGCGTCCATTAAATCCTTGTCCGCTTGCTGTAACTCTGTCAGTCTGCCAGCCAGCATACTTGGCCTCAGAGTAAGTGACAGAAGAGAAATGCTAAACTATTTTAATAAACATTTTATTTGTGTGTCCTTGGGCAAGACACTTCACCCTAGCCTGTGGCGCCCTCTGGGATTACTAAAGTATCTAAAATAAAAAAAAATAATAATAAAAAAAAAATTTCCTCTGGTCATCTGTTTCAATCGGACAAAAAAACTGCTGCCCAGTTCTCTCCATGACACATCTGAGCTCAGCTCCTGGATGTATGACACCTGCCGGACTGTACTGGACATTGTGGCCCTGCTTAAGGCTAGGCAACCTAAAGCCAAGTCTGAGCCCTGGCTAAATGAAGAGACTCATGCTGTGAGACGCGAGGGCCGAGCGGAAATGAAAAACAGACAATTTGCAGGTGTCCTTTCAAATGCTAAGAGACTGTTGGGGTCTATATCAGTGTACTGTGAAAGAAGTGAAAAGGCCCCCCTAGTTTCGTGGGTTTGTCAACAGGGGGTTATGGAGCCAAAGCTGGTAATGGGTTATTTCTTTCTTTTCTGTTGGTCTTGTCTACATGCATTGTGCAGGACCACCTGATGCTGAACTCCTAGTGCAATGTCCGAGTAAATCAAGTTAAAACTGTAAAATAATTACAAGCAGAGAAAGATAATTAAACATCTCTAATTGTTTTTTGTGACAGTGTCATTATTACTAACAATATGAAATTGCTGTAGTGGCACTGTAACGCAACCACAGAAAAATCATAAAAGACTGTGCTGTACTGTAGGAGCTCGTTGAGCAACAGACTCCGACTCCCACGATGCACCACTGAGAGACAGAAAAATAAAGGATTCGGGTTCTGATTCTGATAGAAGTCTGAAGAACCTATCCTGGTTTCCATAACTTTGTGCAGTAACTAGCGACTAGCCGGCTAGCTGGAATACGAGTCCACAAACAGCTACTGTGTGTGAACGGAGCTACGTCGTACACCGACACTGCTGCTGTTTGCAGGACTACCTGATCTGCTGATATCAATCAAATAGTTCAAACCTAAAGACGACAAAAATAATGTTCATGTCTGCTTCTACTGGTCAGCATGGGGAATGACCACAGCTCTGTCTTTATATATTGTTTATATGTATAAAAATGAATAGTGTGATTGATGAAGCCAAACAAAAACAACATCCTGTGGACATTTGACTAAATAAATAAATAAAAAATAAAAAACACAGTCAGTGTTTAGGAGGTTTGGTGAGAAGGACAGTAGGTGGCAGTAATGCACCTCAAACGTTGGTTGTCACTCTCCATTAAACAGAAGAAGAAGAAGAAGTTCTCAGGAAGTGATAAGTTGGCCATGCATTGGCGCCATTTTGGAGACAACCTGAAGCAGGTGTGGAAGTTCAGCTGCTTGGTCTAATGTACTGGTGGTGTGACGGCAGCTGGCCAGTATCACTGCACGTCACCGCCAGCTCTGGTGTAACATCCACCGAAAGATTAAAGAAAGGGCCCTGGTTCGACCGAAGGAGAAGAGAGAAGGCCTGGTTCCACAGAAAGGCCTGGAAGCAGAGGCAGCGGCCTGCTGCTGGCGGGCACATGGCGCACAGCGAGGAGCTACAGCAGGGGCCGTTGGCTTGTTTGAGTTTACAGTGAAGATGAAGACACAAGTTGATGAATGTTGTTTTGTCTTTAGAAGCCAGAGCAGGTGCTTCCACACTGTGAATGGCTGCAGATCATCTGGACTTCATTACAGAGTCCCTGAGATAAAAGGGAAGCAGCATTATCTGTGTTCAACAATAAGTGTTACATTCAAACTCTTCATAAATATCAGTGTGACGTCAATGCTTCCAAACTAACAAAGCTTGTCTCCATGTAGTGGTGAACAGGAGACAGGTTGAAGACACACAGCTGAAAGCAGTGATAATCAGAGCACATGGAGCTCAGGAACAATGCACAGACTGCAGAGGTGGATCCAGGCTGTCTGAGGACAGGTGCTGTCTGCTTGTGAATTTACAATGAAGTCATGAAGTGTTTTTTTTTGTAAAGTTGAATTTAGTTGTAAATTGTGTCATCACGTCTGATTTTCCCTCTTCAGGCCTTGAAGGCCTTCCTTGGTGCTTTCTGGGAGACGTTGCAGTGGATTGAACTCGGCAAGGTGAGTGGATGTTTCCTGGCTGCTTCACTGCTGATGGTAGGACACACCAACCTGAAGACTCTGCTCGGACTCGGCCTGGTCCTCAACTGCGAGTACTTCCGAGGCCTACAGCTACATCTGCACCATCAGCGTTTGGTTTTACTCGTGTTGCCCTCATGTCTGCAGTGTTTTAACTCTGCATTGCAGATCATGTGTTATATTTGGTGTTAAACATGGTCCATCTTGTCCTCCTCAGCTGACGACCACATCACAGCACCAGCGCCTCCAGTGCCTCTGCCTGCACCTGGTCATCCACCAGCCAGGCCCCGCCTGTGGTCTGAGGAGACGTCTTCATGTCCCGCTGTGTCAGGTCATCGGTTTTCTTGTTATTTCTGTATGGCATGGTGTTTTTTCACCTCATGTTTTCTCCCCTCACGCAGGCGGTATAGTGTAGTGATAAAAATTATATTATTCATAGTATAATTAAATAAACTAACATAGATACATAAACTAAGATACATAGATAAATAAGACTACATAGATAAATAAATTAAAAGTAGTGTTCGTAGTGGAAAGGCGTGACAAAGAAATTAGGTTAACCTAAATAATTATGTCAGTAGACGACTAAAATAGGCTCAATAAAAATAAAATAGATGTTTAAATAGAGTCAGGGTCCCTAACTATAATAACTATAATATATAGATTTATATATAATATAAAATTAGTATTAGAGCGTTAAGGTAGGATTAAGTAAGATTAAATTAGTGTTTAGGGACGACAGGTGTGTAGGAGGTTGTTGTTTAGGGGGTGTGTGGATGCCGGCATCTGGTTAGTGTTGTTGTTGTGGTGGTTCTGTGTTGTGGGTTTGTTGTGTCTTACCATGTGTTACTGTGGTTTTTGGTGGATTGGATTGGTTTGATGGATTGGTTTGATGGATTGGTTTGATGGATTGGTTTGATTGATGGTTTTTTTTTGTTGACTGTGAATGGTCAACACCCAAAGGGGGAATGAATAGTGTGATGCTACAACACTAGCAGCCTTGACCAGTTTTGAAACGCTGAAATGAAAATGTTGACAGCAAAGCACATGTGACAAATGAATCCACGTGGACAGAAAATCAAAAGAAATGGATCAACTTTGCATTGAATGGAACAGCTCATGACTCCTTAAAGGAAGAAGCATTGTGAGGATCTCTGAAGAGTTGAAGACGAGAAGAAGAAATGATCCATGCTTTCAGCAACTGCATCAGAACCTGGACAAACCTTCTGGATCATACACTCAGTGTGTGTGCCACGTCAACATGATGACGAGCAGCATCACACCAATGTCCAATCAATCAGCAATTGTTGTGGAAACTTGAAGTCCATTTCTGAGGAGATGGGGAGACAGGCGTTTAATACGTCTGCAGGACGGGTGCTCCTGAACTGATGTAGGAGCTTTGGGAGGCGTTAGCTTGGAAATAGGACAATGTAGGGCAGAAAACAAACGAATGATAGTGTAGGAGAGACTAAATTAAACCATTAGGCGCTGTGACAGGAAGCATATAAAATAGGACAATGTAGCAGAGCTAGGAGTTAAATTAAACCATTAGGTGCTGTGACAGGAAGCATATAAAATAGAACAATGTAGGAGAGGTAGGAGTTAAATTAAACCATTAGGTGCTGTGACAGGAAGCATATAAAATAGGACAAACATTCGTCGTTATCTAGCCAAAAATCCAATAAAACGTGATGTGATTAAGTAGGCGTTTAAAGTCTGTGCTTCGTTACCACGTGCTAGCAGCATAGTAAGAAAAGGACGTCAGGAAAACATGGCCTAGACCTTATTTACTAGTAGATCAAATTTATAATATATATAACTTTAATGGCTAAGTAGGGTAGGAGAGAGTTAGTAGTTATAAGTAACATTAGGGATGCAGACGTTATGTTAGCTGGTAGCTAGTGGTTATAGGTTATTGGTGCTGGGCATTTGGTTTGTTGTGATGGTTGTAGGTGGGTTGTTGACGATGGGCTAGTTGTTGGTCTTGTGGAGTTGTTTGGTGTAAAATGCCCAGAGTAGTTTTTTAGTGTAATAAATAGGACAGGATACCAGGCAAACTAGTCAAAGCGGTAGTGTAGAGGCTAGAATTAATGGCCCAAACCTGGCGTCCTGAAAGTGAAGTTTAGATGTTGCGTATATCACCTTATATGGTGGCAAAACGTGGTTTGTTAAGTAGCACGTGCGTCATTAGTGTTTTAACAGAGCGTAAGAAAAATAGTCCTTTAGGTTAATTTGGAGAATCTTCATCAACAATAAGAGTAGTTAATAGAAGTGAGACAGATTAAAGTGTTGGTGTCTAAACTAGGCAGCAAATGAAATGTCAGTGTTCCCTTTAACTGTAAATATGTCAAGTAGTTGTAGCGTACAAAGGTAAATTCTTAGAACAAACTATGCTTCCTAAAAAAAGGTGTAGCGGTAGAGCGCGTAAAGAAAGTCTAATTCAAACTTAGGACGAGCCGGTAGCCGAAAGTGTAGGGTCACTTTTCACTTTGATGTAGGCAGCTAGGTAGCATAGCCACTATGGGTGCTTTTTATCATGGGCTTTTTGGTTGTTGGAGGAAATATGAGTGCGTTCATGGCTCTTTTGTTCTTCACAGAACCGCTGATGTCACCTGGAAGGCCGGATTTCTGCAGGGAAGGTAACGTGTCTGCAACTGTTCTCTACACATGCTAGTGAGCATGCCTGTGAAGATGCCTGCTTATCACTCTGACTTTATTGTTCCACAGAACCGCTGAGTGGACACCTGGATGTCTGCAAGTGAGGTAATATGTCCGCAACTTGTTAACACATCCTGCCAGTGAAGACACTTACCATGCTGCTGTGACTCTTTTTCTTTGCAGGAGCAGAGATTCGTCACCTGGAAGGCTGGATTTCTGGGAGTAAGGTAGTGTGTTTGCAAGTCATCATAACACATCCTTCCAGTGAAGATGCTTGCTTACCAATGTGTTTTATTATGTTTTTAGCTGCACAGGACCACTGATTCGTCACCTGAGAGGTGGAATTCCTGCGAGTGTGGTAGTATATTTGCAACTCATGTTAACACATCTTTCCAGTGAAGACGCTTGCTTACCAGTCTGATTTTTATTGTTCGGCAGAACCGCTGAGTGGACACCTGGACTTCTGCAAGTGAGGTAATATGTCTGCAACTTGTTAACACAACCTGCCAGTGAAGACACTCACCATGCTGCTGTGATGTTTTTATTTTTTGACTTTGCAGGACCACTGATTTGTCGCCTCGAAGGCTGGATTTCTGCAGTATGGTAGCGTGTTTGCTAGTCATCTTAACACGTCCTTTCAGTGAACATTATTCCTTAGCACTTTTTTTCTTCACAGGACCACCGATTCATCACACCGAAGGGTGGATTTCTGCCGGTGAGGTGATGTGTCTGCAACTCATCGTAGTACATCCTACCAGTGAAGATGGGTGCAATACTGCTGTGTGACTTTAGAAGCCCGGATGTGTAGGTATTCAGTCTGCAAGTCATGGTAACGCATCCTACCCCAGCAGCTTACTTACAGTATTGCTTTGTGACCGTTTTATCCCCCGTAGGCCTTGAAGAAATGCTGAAGGACTCGGTGGCCTCTGCAGTTCAACCAGGTGCGATGAACTCCCCGTCACAGATTGTCACCAATGGCAATTAACCAAAGGAAGGTTACTGTCCTAATATGGTCTGTCCTCTCCTCCGCAGATGAAGAGCACCTTGAAGCATCTGCGCATCGTCGCCTCTGCCTGTCAGCGTGGTGTACAGTAATTGTTTTAGTGTTCTCTCTCAGACCGCACCAACAGTCTATTGCAGATGTGGAGGTAATGTAAAACCTTGTGAAACTGTAGGTATTTAACTTGTGTTTTTCTGGTGTTTTTTTTTTAAATGCAGAAATTGTTTTGAAATGTCAGAGGACTTGTTTTAGGTTTGGCCGAACACTCAAGTAGAGCGTTTTGCCCTGTCTCCGGAACCCCAATGGACAGGATTTCAAATGTCTCTCCGAGTTGGAAATCCCACCAAGACTTTGGCTCTAGATGGATTCGGCGTGCACCAACGTGCCCTGACTGTTTGACTGACTGAGGGTCTGGGTGGTATTGTGTTGTGCAATGTAGGGTCAAGGTTGTGGATGTTGTAGCTTAGATCCTAGAATGCCGGCATGTTGTTAGTTGGAGTTGAGTTTGTGGATTAGTCGATTAGTTTTGTGGGGGTTGAGGTGTGGTTTGGGTGACTTGACCGGGACTAAGAGCACACACAACAACCAAAAAAGGAGCAAGGAACGCCAAATGTGTCGCACAACAGGCACCAAGGATTTCTCAATGTAACATATGCGTGGAAACGGTTACAGCAAGGAGACATTGTGGACAAATGAAATACAAACATACTCAAACACGGTGTTGGAACAGAGCAGCACATGACTGCTAAAGTAAAGAGCAAGAATGGAAAAACGCACAGTTGCAACTACAAATGAGCAATGCTATCAGCAAACACATCCAAACCCGGATCAAAGCTGTGGACAACTGGGAAATCAATCGGTGGCATTTCAAACCAACAATGAAGGTGTCACTGTTTTAATCAAGTACTTGAACAAGGGAATTGTGGAAATGCAAGTATGGGTTCTGTGACCAACATGATATTCAAATGTGTCGGGGTGCTGGTTTTTTGGGATTTCAGCACTTTCAGAACGGTCCCTTTATACCAATGATGGGGGAAATGTGGGAAATGAATGAATAATGAATAATGTGTGTCATGGTGTGGCAAATTGCTGCTGGGTTGTCAACAAAGGTTTTGTGCTGCCTTTCACCTGGACAGGTGAGAGGTGGGGTCAGTGCTTGAAAAGGACAAAGATCCTTTTCTGGTCCCACCCCTTGCGTTTTGTGGTGTCATTGCATCGCATGGTCACGTCATTCCAGAAACCTGTGCTTTTTCTCTCTGTTTCTGTTGCTTATCTGTCAGGTACCCACTGCCACCCCAACTCCACCTAACACTGTGGTGGTGGGGGGTGGAGCAAAGGCCAGAATCTGAGCTGGGGGACAAAAGTTGACCTGCTTGTTTTTTTGGTCAATAAATGTGTTTTCCACATTTCCACAGCTTGTAAGTGTCCCTACTCTGCTAACCCTAACCCTTTAATCCCGTTTGTCATTGTCATGTTAACCTTGTTTAATAATGGTCTTCTGTACCAGAGGGGTGGTCTTGACCTGGACAGTTTTGGCCAGACTTGCGTCACCACAAACCCAAACATGCTTTTTGTAATGGATCCGTTTCAGTCAATACAGTCGTGTCCAGAATTTGCCTTTGCAGAAATGAGCACGACATGTTCGACAATCAGGGCGCGCCGTTGACGAGGAATGGTGAGTGGAGCAAGCGAAGTGTATTTTTAAATGCAGTGTGCGTTTGAGTTGGCGATTCACTGACATGTTTGTCTCTTGTCTTCCAGATGGTCCGGTGACGTCACTCCCCGGCATCGCTGCGTTCCGGCCTGCGACCTTTTGTTTATTTTTGTCAATGCCATGTTGTGAAATGACTGAATAAAAGTTGTTGATGGAAGTTTTTGTGGTTTGCTCATATTTGTGAGTTTGGAACATTGGAATGTGTTTTGATAAAGACAGATTTGAAGTTTACGCAATTGCAGGTGTTATGTTTTTGTGTGTTTTACACAGGGACTGGAGGATCTGGAGTGGGTGGTTGTGTCCTGCCAAACAGTGCCCTGGTTTCCCCTTAGTGTCAAAGCCTTGGTATTGTAGTCAATAAATTGTCCCACACAATGTTGTGTGTTTGTTTACAGTTGAGTGAGTGACATTGTTGTGATAAGGTGGCTTTAAAAAGTACAAGCAAGATGTGCCATTATAGGTTGAACGCACGTTTCGAGTGTGTGAATCATGCCATGAAGTTACAGTCATTACATAGAATCTGTATTTGAAAAAATCTATGCCATTGCTCGTCATAACAGTCATGCCAGTGGGTGCAGTCCAGCCACGCTGACGTCTCCAAAATGCTAAATGTTTGAAATGCATTGTGTGTTCATCAGTTAAATACATGATGTATTGCCTGCCATGGAAAGCTAAACACTTGATGAATCCTTTGACAGATGTTATTCCAAAGAGGTACGATGGTGAAGCTGATTTTGTTTCACTGTGTCCACAGGCCCCGCGTGTCGTCAGATGTCGATGCAGAACTGCAGTCTGGACCTGTGAGACGGCTGGAGTTGTCCTGTCTTCCCGTCAGCAGGAGGGGTTCTGGTAAAGGTTGATGACACTATTATTGGTTTTATTGTGTTAATGGCATTATTGTTATTTGTGTAGCATGTTGTGCATGAAAAGTTGTTTTAAAGAAACCCAGAGCCTCACCCCCAGATAGAAAGTCCCTTTTAATGTGAAGAAACCTTCACACTCTTGGTCGTCGAGCACTGTAGGCCGAACCGGCATGCTAGCGTGCTCTGCAGTGTAGAAGATGGAGTGTTTTTGGGTGATGTGAAAGGAAAGTTTTCAGATTTGTATCTTGTGCAAGACATGTTGTTGTGCTTTACTTTGCCAGATTAATTAGTTGTGTAAGGGTGTTGTAGGCTAGTTTGTATGTACTCAGATAGCCACTGTAGCCTCGCAGGAATGCCGTCATGTGGTAGTAGTATGTCAGATAAGTTGGACGCTGCAAGTGTTGTGCATGAAAGTAACGTTGATAATTGTAAGAGTGTTGTTTGTTTTTTGTATGCTTGTCTGCACAGAGGCATGTAGCAATTACAGGCCGATTTGACCTGATGTTTAAATTGCGTTAGACTGAAGATGAACATTGTGCCAAAAAGAGCCTAACCAAAAAAGTTGCAATCCAAAGATCCTAAAGTTAACTTGAGTTTGAGTAGTATTGGGGCTACTTTGGTGTACTGGTGGAACCAGGGAACAGACTACGGCCAGAAGCAAGGTCAGTTGTCTCAAAATGGTCTCTTGACGCAGCATTTCCTTGCAGATGAATGATCGAAGCTGTAGGTGTCCTGCACGAGTCAGCTCTTGTGAAAATTCTTGGACTTGTCCGATGAGGAGGAAAGGATTCTGATTAGGAGGAGGAGCTGCTGCCAGAGGCAGAAAGTGTTGAACTTTTTGGTGAAGTTTCCAATCAGCTTGTAGTTTTGTGAAGTGCTCACATTCTCCCTGAAGACTTTAGGAGGTCCAGCCTCCTCTTGAAAGAGCGAACACCGACTGCAGCTTTAAATGAAGCTCATTATGACGTTATGTGACGTAATGTCCGTCAAAAAGGCAGCCATTTTGGTCTTGTGCTCATCGTGCAGATAAAGCGAAAGCTGTGTTCTCTGACTCGAGACCAGTGCATTTCCTTTACTCGGCCACCTCACATTGTTGCTCAAGTAGCAGGTCATTGGCATTTGCCTCAACATGTTCCAGGAGTTCTCTCAGGAGGCGATGCTACTCCTTCATCTGGGGTATAGCCCCCTCTCTTTTCCAGTGGGGTTACACCCAGCAGGTGCTCACAGAGGTCCTTCTTATCTGGACAGACATGGTGAACAGCTGAATCAAGCTGGGCCAGTACAGAACCTGCTCATATTTCAGATTTGTGGGTTTCTGTTGAAGCTGCCATTGGAATGTGTATATGTATGCCTGGTGAGTCTGGATGTGTCATATTGGGCTTGCGGTACCAAGTACACCATGGGTCTCATTTGACGTCACCTTTCTGTTCACCTGACACGTGTAACTAACAAGGATGCAAAATAAAGATTCACACAGTGACCTGCATCCCTACCTCAGAAGCCGAAGAGATGGTAGGAAGATGTCTCACACAAGACGGCACACTGAAGGAAAGAACCAACCTCATGCCGGACCACAGCTGCGACCTGCCGGACCTCTGCCTGAACAGCACTTGCTTCCAGTACAATGGGATCACCTGTCTCCATTTGTGGCTAATCTGTACATAGAAGAAGTGGAGAGAAGAGTTCCTGTTGATACCTGGGTTAAAGACCCATGAATCGGAACGGTTCACAGAACACATCAACTCAGTGGACTTCAACATGAAGGTCACAATCTCTCTTGAAGGAAATTCTGCAGATGCTTTGCTTTAATCTTCAATCTCTTGCTTTAATCTGGCCCTTTTTTCTCCAAACTTTTGGACCTTGAGTCCTGAATGAAAGGCGCACTTGACTTTGTATGTTGGCTCAGGCTTATGAGCGGCCTTTGTTTGTCGATTTGTTTATTTATCGATTTATTTATGTATTAATTTATTTCAGGGACAGTGCATATTAAATAACAAATGTATAAATATGCCAGAGTTAGACAAAGGGCTATTTTTCATTTGTTGGTGAAACCCGAGGATCTGAACAGCTCATTTAAGTGGATCAAATGTGGATCTCTGCCTGAATATTATTAAGTGACATTAACCGATATGCTTGGACACAGCGCTCCTTAGCTATGAACTGTTGCATATGGAGGGAGTCAGTGACGGTCCTCTGGCCAGTTGTCATGTCTGCAGCGTTGCTCATATTGAATCAATGTAATGAACATCTGTGCCGGTGTTTCGAGTTGAGTGGATGATTAGTGTGTTTCACAGCCTGCGGTCGTCATGTGGATTTTGTTTTGTGCAGTGTTGCATGTTTTTTAGCAGCACATAGTCTGTGTCCTGTTTCGTTCTTGCATCCTGATTGGTTGCTAATGGTCTATGAGGGATCACTGTAGTCTAATTTTGTTCAATTCCTCTTTTGGTGGGCTCTGTGAGCTGGGAATAATCTACAAGTATATACTAAAAGTAAGTTATTGTGTAAAATGTGTCCCTGAGTGTATAATATGTGGAATGGAATGGACTGTTTTTGACATTGTAAGTTTTAGGAGAGGGGTATATATATATATACACTCCCTTACATACACATATGTAAGGGAGTGTTTCTTGTCGCTGTAGCTGAGGGGTTGAGGCTCTGGGTGTGTGAAGTGCTTTGAGACGGTTGAGATTGTGAGACGTGCTGTTGAATTGAAACAGAATTGAACTGAATGTGTTTTTTATGTAGGCTAAGGAGAAGGAGATGACGGAGATGAACAGAAATGGTGGAAATGTAAGCAAGACTGCAGGTATGTGTTTTTTCTGTATGTTGTGTAGTCGGACAGATTTGGAAGTTCTAAAGTTTATGTCTTGTTGTGTTTATGCCGTAGTCCCTGGTCCTGGTCCTGGCCCGGCCCTAGCCCTGGCCCCGGTCCTGGTCCTGGCCCTGGCCCCGGTGTGAGGAGCCACAGCAGCTGTCGATCAGGTGATGGTTTGTCCTGGTGTGAGTGTTGTGTTTCCAGTTAGCGCTCAGTAGTTAGAGATTTTGATTGTACATCAGTGTCGTTACTTTGAACCACTGTGTCCTCTGAGCGGGTCAGTACTACTTCCTCGTGTGCAGACATAGTCCATATTTTTCCAGGTCAACTTCAGAATCAGAATCAGAAATACTTCATTGATCCCAGGGGGAAATTGCTTTTATTCCAGGTGCTCCATGTATACTCAAAAAGACAGGTTAGAAATATAAATAAGGTAAAGTAATAAGCGTAAGATAAAAATAAAACCTAATAAATTCTAAACATTAATAAACATTCAAGTAAAATCCTGGCAAGTGAAGACTGAAGTCATATATAGTACTTGTACTGTGTGCAGTAAAATCTTGTCTAAATAAATCCAATATGGATAAGATTACAAGACAGTGTGTTAGATCTGATCTCAGAGGGAGGAGTTGTACAGTTTGATGGCCACAGGAAGGAAGGACCTCCTGTGGCGCTCAGTGGTGCATTTGGGAGGGATCAGTCTGGCACTGAACGTACTCCTGCACTTCAGCAGCATGTGGTGGAGAGGATGGAAGCTGTTCTCCAGGATCCCTGCAGCTCAGACAGCATCCTTCTGTCTGACACTGCACCCTTCTGATCAGTTTATTGAGTCTGTTTGTGTCCGCTGCTCTCAGTCTGCTGCCCCAGCACACAACAGCAAACAAAATGGCACTGGCAAGCACAGACTGATAGAACATCCTCAGCATAGTCCGACAGATGTTAAAGGACCGGAGCCTCCTCAGAACACAGAGGCGGCACAGAGGCGGCTCTGGCCCTTCTTGTAGAGGGCTTCTGTGTTGTTAGTCCAGTCCAGTTTATTGTCCAACACCACTCCCAGGTATTTGTAATCCTCCACAATGTCCACACTCTGTCCACCGATGGAAACTGGAGCCGCGAGTGTCTTGGTCCTCCTCAGGTCCACAACCAGCTCCCTTGTCTTTGCCACATGGAGCAGCAGATGGTTCTGCTCGCACCATGTAACAAAGCTGTCAACCACAGTCCTGTACTCAGACTCTCCACCTTTGCTGATACATCCCACTATGGCAGAGTCATCAGAAAACTTCTGAAGATGACATGACTCTGTGTGGTAGCTGAAGTCAGAGGTGTAGAGCGTGAAGAAGAAGGGAGACAGGACTGTCCCTTGTGGGGCCCCAGTGCTGCTGACCACTGTATCAGACAAACACCGCTGCATCTGCACATACTGTGGTCTACCAGTTCAGTGAGTAATGTTAGAACAGAACGAGTCAGTATATAGAACGCCTCTTTGTGTGAGGAGCATTGAAGTGGCGAGCAGTAGTCGTACGATTAACCCCACATCCCGCTGATTCAGCCAGTCAAAACGCGCCTCAATGAGACTCTGAGACATGTTTCTCTCTCCCTCTTGTCAGGTGGGTCGTGTCAGGAGAACGGCCGCCCGTTGTCGGGAGTTTCACATCCCGTTCATGGTCGTCACCACCGTGGTGCGGTACCTGCTCTGCCGGACGCCGTGAGGCATCATTGCGACGATGGCCACCTTTGGCCAGCCCGGGCTCATCGGTCCCGTTGCCAGCGTCATCCCATCAATTGTTGCCAAGACCATCAACCCCCTCATCTATATCCTGATGAACAAACAGGTGAGTTGGTGACGTGCCTGTGGTCAGGGGTCAGGGGTTAAAGTGCAGAGGTCTGCAGTGTGAACGAAGGCGGAGATTTCATATGTAAAACAAAGTCGGTGATTGGTGAGTGAGCGTAGCGTAGCTGTGTACTTGTAGTCCTTTGTGTGTCTGCATGTGTCTGCAGGCTGGATTTATGGTGAGCAGCTGCTTTTGTGACCCATCAGAAGCAGCTGTATACGAGCTAGGAAGTGTTCCAGTAAGAGGTACCAGAGGAGCTCAGAGAGGTTCTGGTGAGGGAGGCCTGTCAGCACGTCGCTGCACCTGTGTCACAGAGAGAACATGTGCACCTGGACGCACCGGGTCAGTTCAGACAAGCAACGGGCCAAACGGGTCCATGTCAGTGAATGATAGTGTTGATGTTTCAAGTAGAACCAGAGGAGGAAAGAGAAACATTGTGATGTAGAGTTGTGTAGTGTTGTTGTTGTGACGGCCCCTGTTGGAGTGGGACCAGTGATCCTGTTTGTTGGCGATGACATGCTGTGATGCGTTATAAACGAGGGATGTCCCGATCAGGTTTTTTTGCCTTTGAGTCCGAGTCCGAGTCGTTTGATTTTGAGTATGTGCCGATACCGAGTCCCGATCCGATACTTTCAAGATTCTCTATAAAGGCGGTAAATAGGATTTCAGACACGCAGCAGCTCATCGAGACCTCGCACCAAAAGTAACTGTCATACCTAGGCCTGTCACGATAACAGATTTTGCTGGGTGATTAATTGCCAAGAGAAATTATTGCGATAATCGATAATATTGTCGTTTTGAGACTATGTTCAACTAATATAATGATAACGACATATAATGCAAGTACACCCTTTAAAGATCAATAAAGTTTAATTTCTAAAGAACATTTAACACTGGAAAGGCCCCAATCATCAACATTATTATTATTTTAATAATATTAATATTATTATTATGAGTAGTGGTAGGCGTATTACCATGGCTTATCTGAGTATAGTCGATGGAGTTAAGTCAAACCAACTAGCACGTCATGAGCAACAGAGCCAAACAACACGCACTCTCTGGGAGTGGGCTGACCTGTAAGCACATGTGCTTGTGTGCGCACGCGTTTGCGTTTGCATGTGTGTATGCGCATCAGGCCGCTGCAGACAGCTGCAGTGAAACAAACGCCACCATGTAGACAGAAACACATAGAAACTGACAGCAGAGCTGGCACAAGAGGACTGGGCAAGAGGACTAGACTGGGGGGCGCTGCAGCGACTGCTGCCAGTGAGAAGGCAGAGAACTTCACTCGTATAACGCTGACTCTCTCTGAGAGCAGGTTCTATACATGAGCATGTTTAGTGTCGCGGTGAATTGTGGCAAAGTGTTGAAACGGTGTTGTGCAGCTTCACAGCTCTCTGTGTCGCTGTAACGTCCAAGCCCTGCAGCGCTGTGACGCAGACAGCGAGCTGACAGAGGTCTGCACAATGAGTTAAAAAATAAGATCTACCTGTTGATTTGACACATTTTAAGACAGAAGCCGCGGGCCAAGTCCGACGGCCTTTATACGCTACGACGCACCGGAGTGACGCCTTTTGTCATCCAGTCTGTTTGGCAGCGAGAGAGAGAGAGAGAGAGGAAAACAAACCAGCATGCAAATGTCATTTATCGCGGCCGAAAAACGGTAACAAAAAAGGTAACATCCGATTCCGATCGAGTCTGAAATCACGTAATCGGGCCCGATTTGCGATCACGTGATCGGATCGGGACATCCCTATTATAAACTGAGTGTGTTTGGTTGGTTTGACAGGAGCTGAGGCTGAAGCCTGTTAAGCAGAGCGACAGGCATGTGCGGATGCAGGTGCTATGTAAGTGTCGTGTGTGTGTAGTTTATGTTATTAACCAGACGGTGTTGTGTGTTTTTTGTGACGTTGTGTTTTGTTCCTGAAGGTCCTGCGAGGTGTTTCCTGTCGGTGTGGTAAATGTGTGTGTGTCATGTAGGTGAGAAGGTTGAGACGGTGGCATGTGTTGATTGTGTGGTGTGTGTTTTCTGCAGGCGTGTGCTGAGCTGCAGCAGGGTGAGCTGTGAGTGAGCAGCTGTAGTGTACCGGTGTTAGTAGGTAGGTATGTGTTTGTATATATATATATATATATATAATATATTGTATTATTATTGAGTGGAATATCTAAACAGGTGTACAGAGGCACTTTTCCAGCAGCCATCACTCCTGTGTTGTAATAAAAAAATGAATCCGGATTATTTATGGCATTTAGCCGATAACGATGAATTGATGACAGTGGCCCTGACGTGTTTTTGACTCTAAATCTCCACATGGTTGTAAAATGATCCTGACAAATCATCAGTCAAGTGCCTTCATTGTAACAGGTGAAAGTAGTGATTAGGCAGCAAGCAGCCATGTTTGAAATATGTATTGATAAGAGATGCACAAAGTGCTTCAAAGTAATAATGAAGCAAACATTTCAAGTAAGTTTGTCGTTCAGATGTTGTTATGTTAAGGTCACAGAGCAGAGCATAGTAACATTCAAATGAAACGGGACAAATAAGTTCAGAGAGTTCAGTTGCAATTAACATGGACATGCAGGATGTAGATATGCATGTATAAATAGATATGTGTGTGTATATATATATATATATATATATATATATATGTATGTATATATGCATGCATGCATATATGTATATATATATATATATATATATATATATATATATATATATATATATATATATATATATATATATATATATATATATATACATACATATACATATATGCATGCATGCAGTGGTGTTTGTTGCTTTGAAGTAGCTGTTGCCCAAGCACATGTAATTGAGTGGAATGTGTGTTGTGTAGGTCAAGGAGAAGAGTGTGATGAAGCTTCTGAGTGATGTCATAATGCAGGTGTGTGTTGTGTCTGTGAGCATGAGTGTGTTGTCAGAGATGAGTTTGTGTAAGTAGATAGATGTGTAGTCCTGAAGTGTTAAAGTTTATGTCTTTGTGTGGTAGGCCCGGGTTATGGTAACAGAAGTGTGACAGCCAGCGTCAGCAGCTGTAGCAGCCGTGGGTCAGGTAAGGGATTATCATGTTGTGGTCAGTCCAGTTGTGACGTGTTATGTAATGTGTGTACTTGTGTTTGTGTGTACATTTGTGCAGATGTAGGAGTGAAGAGCTTGATCATGTTGATCTCTTATCTTCAGCACTGGACCTCGCCTGGGTTGTGTTTGTCATCAATGTAAGTGTTGTGTTTGTCGCTGCTGAATAACCGTGTTGTTAATGAGTGTGTTGTCGGTTTGTTGGGTGTTGGGATGTGGGCGGGGGAGCAGCAGGTTAGACCACGCCTCCTGGAGCGTTGGGAACGAGAGGGCGGTCGCTTACCTGAGGACACGTGTGTTATGTGTGTTCAGTAGTGTAAGTGTGTGGGTGACATGAAGTGTGCTGTTGCAGGTGTGTTTGAACTTGTGTGCGTTGTGTTTCAGAGGTCCTGCTGTGGTCGTTTGTGTCGGAGTGTGGAACGGGCCGGGGGTGTGAGCGTGTGTGGCAGCTGAAGGAGTCCCCCCCCCCGAGGATGTGTGGAGTGCGGTACGTTAGCGGTCGTTGAGCGGACGGATGTGTAATGAGTGGAGTTAGTGTTATTTGTATTTGTAATCCATGTGCGTTTGTGTAACGGCAGTGTTTACGTAGTGATGTGTAATATGTGTAAGTGGTGACAGCGGTTGATGTGTTTGTGTGTTTGTGTTTGCAGGCGGCCAGAGGGGCGAGTCCACGGAAGTGTGGTGCGATGTCATCGGAGACTGTGTGTTGTGTGTTTATTGTCAGGATGTCCACATTCCTCCATCAACAGTCTGCAGCTGATCCAGAAGCAGCAGCTGGAGTTGTGACAGGAAGCAGCCAAAGGGATCATATGTCTCCTGTTGTAGCGTCTCTTCACTGGCTCCCAGTGGACTGAAGAATACACCTGAAGATCCTTGTTGTAACGTACAAGGCTCTTCATGGACTTGGTCCATTGTATCTGCAGGACCTGATTGTACCATATGTTCCTAACAGGACAGTCAGATCTCTGAGGTCAGGTTTACTTGTAGTTCCTAGGATTCATCAAAGTAGAATGGGAGGACGAGCTTTCAGCTATCAGGCACCGCTATTATGGAAGCAGTTACCAATGTGGGTCCGAGAGGCAGACACTGCCTCCACCTTTAAGACTAGACTTAAAACTTTTCTGTTTAGTAAGGCGTACAGTTAGCCTTAGACGTAGTGTGTAGCACAGCTATGCTGCTCTAGGCCTACGCTGTCAGGGGCACAAACATGATCCACTGAGCAGTTTCCCCCTCACACTCTGACCTCTCCTCTACTCTCTGTAGTCTGGCTCACACTGGGTAATATCATCTCATAATGTGTGTTCACTGTCTTCCTGTAGTTCTGTGCCTCGCTCTCTCTCTCTCTCTCTCTCTCTCTCTCTCTCTCTCTCTCTCTCTCTCTCTCGCTCTCTTTGCAGGTCTCAAGACCTGCATGCTGACCTGCAGTCCGGCCCCTGATCTTTCCTGTGCTCATGGACTTCATCAGCCCCTGCTGCTCATCTTTGCTACTTATGGACTGATGATATATATAGATGTCATTACAATATAATCACTGTTTCATCTTGCTGCATGTTTGCTCCTCTCTGTCTCTCTCCTTCATCCTCTCCCCCTCTCTCTCTCTCTCTCCTTCATCCCCTCTTTCTCTCTCTCTCTCTCCCTCCCTCCCTCCCTCCCTCCCTCTCCCCCCCCTTCATCCTCTCTGACTGGCAGCAGGACTGGTCCCCCTTCAGCTGACGGGTCTTCCTCTTAAAGGGAGTGTTTCCTTGCCACAGTGCTGTTAGGGGGGTGAGACAACGTGTGATTCTAATTGCTGTATAAATAAAGTGAATTGAATTGAATTGTAATGAATAAAGGAACCCTCCTCCTGTTGTTGTATGTTGGCTGTGCAGCCATAGTGTTTGTGTAGTGTTGTGTAGATGCTGTACTGTGTAATGTCAGTGAGACTTAGTTGTGTGTTGTTATTGTGATAATGTGCTGTGTAATGTTAGTGTCACCTAGGTGTTGTTTTGACTCTATTGTATTCTTGCCTGTTCCTGTGAGCCGTGCACGGACAGTGTTGTAATTGTGTTGTAATTGTGTTGTGTGCCCTGGCTGATGCGCTAATAAAGGTTGCGGTCGGTCTTTGAAGCAGTTGTCAGTGTGCGTTTGTCCAGCTGTTGGTGATGTCACAACGTGTTGTCCCGCAGGTGAAGGACAAGTGGAGCCTGTGTACCGGTTCTGTTGTCGGCACAGTGGCTGCGGAGGTAAAGCTGCGGAGGCGAAGCTGCTTGTGTGGTAGTAGTCGAGCGTCAGTTCGATTCCCGGTTGGGACTACCCGCAAAGTGCGGCTCATGTTGGTTGGGAGGCTGTGTGCGACAATGCTGCGTACCCGAATGTTGGCCGGAATGCTGCGTGAGTCAAGTCAAAGTTGGCCGGAATGCTGCGTCTCCCTGGTGTCGTCTCGGATCAAGTACTTGTCATTAGTACTTGTAAACCGCCTCGCCTCGCCTCGCCTCGCAGAGACGAGACGAATCACGAGACTCGAGACGCTCGAGACTCCTGGAGACTCACCAACGCCAACGACTTAGACTTTGACTTTGAATTGGAATTGGAGGCGGAGGCGGGCTGGCTGGCCAAAAAATACTAAGTCCAACAATCACGCACTTCACTGTTTTCCTCAAAGTAAAACAAGCTTTATTACACTAAGTCACACAAACATTACAGAAAATTTACACTTTACATGGCTTAGACTGCAATACAACACAAACATTCAATTCACTTTTATTATTATACAGCACATATTACTTAACTTAAAGGGGGAAGCAGTCCTGCTGCTAGTCAGAGAGGATGAAGGAGAGAGAGGAGACAGAGAGAGGATGGAGGATGAAGGAGGGAGGGAGGGAGGGAGACAGAGAGAGAGAGAGAGAGGAGCAAACATGATACAGTACAGAGCAAACATGCAGCAGATGAAACAGTGATTATATTGTAATGATATCTATATATCATCAGTCCATAAATAGGAAAGATGAGCAGCAGGGGCTGATGAAGTCAATGAGCATGTATACACATATACATATGTATGCATAACAACCTACACACATACATTTTCTAATACACACAGACACCACCTGTAAAGGCACTACACTGTACACATGTTTCAACAACAAACCTGTGGTGGTGCTGACTACTAACATGTTGTCTACACAATCACACACATACAACAGTGGCACAGTGGCAGTGGTAGCAGGGTTGTCTAGTAACCGGAAGGTTGGTGGTTCAATCCCAACTCCTCCCTGTTCTTGGGCAAGACACTTCACCCTAGCCTGTGGCGCGCCTTGCTAGTCATTGTATGACACTGCTAAAGACACTAAACTATTTCCCTCTGGGATTAATACAGTATCTAAAATACATAAATACATTCTACACAGCTCTCTAAAGCTGGATCCATACTCCGCGAGACGCGTGTGTGCAGAACTCCTCATACGGCCCGCCCACTAAACTATAAGGAAAGACTTTACTGAGTTTTTTAACACACCACAAAGACTTGTGCCATGGCAAGAGGGCATTATACAGAGAGGGTGCCTGCAACAGCGTGAGATGTCCGGCAATGAGCTGTGAAGATGCAACATTAAAAGTAACAATAGCAAAGATATACAGACATTGTTAACGAGCCTATTATGCCCGGGTATGTAGGAGTATATAGAATGGTAATAACAGTCACCATCTGGTATGTGTGAATGGCTGTCTGGAGTTATTGGTGACAAATCACCCTGACTTGCCTTTCTTTCTTTCTTTTATTGCTCATCATGCAAAACCAGTATGGTCTTATCTAAATCTGTTGTATCAGCGCTGTTTATACACCTACCTATATACCTGGAGAGGCTCTTGCGCTTCTCCACTTCATCACGCCCACAATAAATTCCGACCAATCACAGCATGGTTGCCGCACAGCCTTGAAAGACAAAGTTCGGCCCAGACCCTGTGCACAGGAGTGCGGATCAGCGGGCGGTCAGAGACAAAAAATGAAGTCATTTTGTGGGCGTAACGTCTGCAGGGGGGAAAAATGTCTTTGTCTCGCGGAGTATGGATCCAGCTTAACAAACACACTTCCTAACCAGCACACGCTCAAGTGACACATGCAGACAGCACAGCACAACACAGCACAGCACACACGCACACACACACACACACACACACTCTGACCCAGACTCTACACATACACACAAGTAGCCTGGCTTCATCTGCTCCTCTATGCTTTCACCTTCCCGTGTCAGCACCTCCTCCTGACCTCTGCCGTGCTCCTCCTGGCCCCTCCTCTCCTCCTCAACGGGCGTGACCTCGGATCCATCCGCTGTGCTCTCTGGACATCCCCACTGTGACGCCCCTTCTGTCACCTGAAAGCACCAGACACACATAGATAAAGACACATCGACAAAGACACATCGACAGGACGCACGTCTTTCGCCGCATCTCTGCCACGCTCGCAAACACACTGACCTGACCTGCACACAGGCACACCAGCTGAAACTCAAAGTGACAGCAGCCATCGATAATCCTGGCACAGAGGCAGGCCGCCGCTCTCTCGTCTCGTACCCTCTCACAGGTAAGACGCAAAGACGGTGGACACCTAGAGTTACACGTAAGCAACACAGACAACACATCCACGTCAACACTAAAGCTGGATCCGTACTCCGCCAGAACACACAACTCGCACCTCGCTGCCAGCGTCGCTCCCACAAAATGACCTCGTTTCTCTCTCGGACCGCCCATTGTGCAGCGCTCTCAGACACGTGGTCCAGGCAGAACTTTTTCTCAGTGCTGTGCAGCGACCGTGCTGTGATTGGTCAAAATTTATTGTGGCCGTGATGAATGTGGAGAAGCCGAGAGCTTCTTCGGGTGCACGACACACAGACAGAGGGAGGAAGCACAGCGACCGTGGACAGTTTAGATGAGCGGCTGCCAAACGGCTTCTGGAAGGAGAAACACGGCGCACAGAGAGTCTGTCCGCAAGGTGGCGATAAAAACTAATCCCGGTAATGATCACGGTGTTACAGTGGCTGGACGCACATTAAACACCGCCAGACGGGATGTATTATTGCAGACGCTCATCCGCACGTTCACACAGACCAGAGGTCTGCTGCACTGATCTTCTATCTGTTGTCAGCTGTGCGCCCTCTTCCCTGAACGCCAGGTAACCACGACTGTGCTCGCAGTTCACAACACAACTGCATTGTCAGCCTTTTATCTGTGACGTGCCCTGTGTAGGAGCCGTATGAGGAGTTCTGCACACACACCTCTCACGCGCTACGGTACCTCCGTGCCGGAACGGTATGGAACGGCAGTAACCGTTCAACTGTCTCGCTCGCGTCACGGCCGGCCCCCTCCCCCTTTCCTGCTAAAAGCTGTGGAGAGCAGAGACTCCTTCGCACAAGTCAGGACGATGACAAACCTACAAACCGTTACAGGCCTTACGCTGTTTGGTCGGCCACGCGGGCGTACGAGCTCGCCTTCCCGACAACACGCCTCCTTCACGCAGCAGCTCATCGCAAAAGGCACGCGCTCAAAGGAGGCCTGCCCGCAGCACACACACTAACAACACACAAACCTCCCACAGAACATCACACGGAGCACGTCGTCTACGCTCCGCATGGACGCACGCTATGCCGCCGACGCTGACGACACCCAAAGTGACCCTCCTCGTTCACCGTCGACCTCACCGCCTACAGGATGTTCAAGACGTGCGCCCTGCTAAACAACGCTCTCCCGCGCTCTGACGTTCCCTCTTCTGTCATCCTCTCATCCTCCGTCCTCCTCGTGTGACAGACGCACACATATACACGGTGCGTGCTTCACAATTATCAAAATGTTTACCATCCTTCTTCAATTGGACTCCATGACACATATCAGGACTTAAACGACACTCATCTATCAAACTGGGCTGTCATCAAACAACATCTAGGACAACCTGGGTCAAAGGGTCACGCCACCGTCTCCGATGGAGGACGTTCGCACTGGAGAAAGTCGTTCCAGCTCCGTGTCGCGGCCCGTGAACCGGAAGTAGCGTGTCGCTAGCCGGATTCGCTAGCCACATTTGTGTTCGCACCTGAGCCACATTTGAGCCAATCCGGCTAGATCCGCCTCTCGTGGGTGGGTCTAGCCGGATTGAAATCAAACTGGATGCTGCCGGATTCGAGGTGTTTACGCTCAGAAAAAAAACATCTGGATAGGCCCAAATCCCGCTCCCGGGGTATTAGTGACCCGTTCCACCCCTACTTCCTAGCAGGCTTCGCTCCCATTCAAACCCTAACAACGACCCACCGACTAGTCCTGCGCATCTCCCTCTCGCACCTGGAGAATAAAGACTCCTACATCAGGATGCTCCGCATTCAAGACCTCTCAGACTACACCCGGTCCTCTGTGACTGACAGGCCTCAGTCTGTCAGGATGGGAAACAGGACTTCAGCCAGTATCCTAACAAACGTTGGCACACCGCAAGGCTGTGTCCTCGGTCCCATCCTCTACACCCTGTTCACCCATGAGTGCGTGGCCTCCCGCACAGACAACATCATCCTGAAGTTTGCAGGCGACCATCTTGAATCTTGAACATATGTAACATACAACAATACTAATCGTAACACTACATCAAACTTGTGTGGTGCTTTTTAGGACACTCAAAGACAACACGCACCCTGCAGGGTTCCCCTTCACCCAACAGATCCACTATACATGTACTCACATCTGTGCACTGCCTTCTGCTTTTCTTCAGCCACCGCTGCTGCCTCCTGATGTCAGAGGTCCTCCTGAGCCCCGCCGGGCTCATCGTGTCCTCTTCTCGCCTCCTCGTGTCTCCTGCTGTTCCGCTGCTGTGACAAACGCACAAAGACGTGTGATCAGAAACCAATATGAACCGCTGTCTGAGCTGACTGTAAACACACTGCAGTCGATAAAAACAAGAAGCACAGAATACAACGTGCGGCGCAAGTGGACTACTCCCCCGGGTCATGTCAGACCACCCAGGAGTCAAACGTATCGTTCTACATGCGGGTGCAGTTAATACCAAGAGGGGCCGATCGGAGCTGTTCCAACAATTTAAAAAACACATTTCTCTAATCTTTCAACTGGAAGCACAAACACACATTCAGCCACCTGCTCCTCCACCCAAATTATGTGTCATGAGGAAGGAAAAGAAAGCCACAGACACCCACAACCTGTCTCAGACCACACACAGGACAAAGGTTGTAGTAGATTACATTTAGCGCTCCCGAATGTTACGTCTTTGGCAGCCAAATGATTTGGAATTCGTCGCTTTATACAAAGGCATTTTAGGTGACGCTTGGTTGTAACCCTAACCCTAACCTGTGCGCTGTTCACCCGCACTTTTGTACCGTCGCCAACCCTGCCCACGGCTCCTGTTGACGACCTCGTAAGCACTTTCACTTGCAACCTTGGAGACATGCTGCACTGGTTAAAACTCAAACCAAACCAAAAAGGGCAAAAACTATGCTCCGATCCTAAAACCATCCTATTTCTCAGACAGGAGCGACAATGCTCACACATTGTTCTCTCTTATAGACACGCTGACAAACACAGGCTACAAGCTGCAGGCTAAAGTGACCCAAATCCGATTTTTTGGCACGAATGTGACCTGTATCTGATACTGCTCCATTCTGATGGATTTCTGATGCTCTTTTTGTTACATTAGTGTAACTTCTCTTTACAATCAGCAACCGATTATTATTATAAAAAACAAACAATATGAATCGTCTGTGGAAGCTATAAAAAACATCGGCCGATCCTCCGAGGCGCCCCTGTGCAGAGTATTGGCTGGTTGTCGCTCTCTTCCTGCCCTGCGTGCACCAGAGACTGGTTGGGAGGCGTGGCTTCGGGGTGAGCTCCGACACAAAGGGGCGTGTGTTTACTTTCCAAATCTGGCTGACTCTCGCTGAGTTTTCAAATTCGCCTACCCTACCTTTAACACAACCAACAGGCACCAAAGTTCACCACAACTACCTCTGCAAACACAGTCAAAGGCATAGGGCCTGGCAAAAACACTCCGCTATGAGCCGACACCTCGACACACACTCAAAGGACGAGTACTGACACGTACAAACCTCCCACACAACATAAGACACACCACAATCGACACGCACTCTGCACACCTGCTACTACTCCTATGCTCCATATGGACGCCTCTGTCTGCTATCTTGCAGGACTCTCACCTGACACTAGGGGTCAAAATGTTATGTCACGATTCTTTAATCGTAAAATCACAATCTCGATTTTAATCACAATTTGTTTTTACATTGACGCTAATTTGCATGTTTCTGTGTTGAGACTTAAGTAACTCCTAAAGTTCAATGTGATTTAGAACAAATGATCAAACTTTAATGGGAATCATATCTAAGGACAAACGGAGCTGCTGCTGTCACCTCTGTCCACCGTTTACTAGAGTCCTCATGTGGAGCCTCTTCATCAAATGCCTGCGTTATTGTTTTGGTGACGTCATCAGCTGCTGCCTCTGTCTGCATCTGATGTACACACACGGCCCTCCCACTGCACACACACACACACACACGCCCGTTCTAGTAGATCGCCGATTCCTTCAAATCCTTCACGATCATTTATCGTCAAATCGCACACCCCTACCTGAAACCCACAATCGATCCCCTTTGACTGTTCCCAAAACACAATGTTCACATACAAGCGCATACTCGACAACTCAATAAATGCACAACAGCCACAACTCACACTGCAGCTACAACTACCAAACACACATCAACAACACAACATCATTACCCAGCACCACCTAATAATAATAATAATATTGCAGTTTTCTGCTCTGTTGGGCAGGCACTCAAAGCGCTTACATTGAGATGCATTATTCTTTCACACCACATTCACACAGTGGCAGTGGTGAGCTACCAGTGGTAGCCGCAGCTCCAGGGGGAGACTGACGGAGACGTGGCTGCCAAGGTGCGCCTACGGCCTCTCCGACCACCGCCGATTCATTCGTACGCATTCACGCACTGGAGGCAATGCGGGTAAAGTGCCTTGCCCGAGGACACGCAACGATGACTAGGGAGGAGCTGGGGTCGAACCGCTGACCTTCCGGTTATTGGACAACCCTGCTCTACCACTGAGCCACTGCTGCCCTAATACCTAATGCCCTTATGAGCATGCTCTAAAACACCAAATGCAGAAATCACACACCAACTAAATGCACTTCTTATGTTACCGGCACCTGCACGAGCCACCGCTAGTAACACAACAAATACTATGACACCGACATCTATGACGCTCAAAGCAACCGTCCTCATTCACCAACAACCACATCAGCAGCTACACATGGTGAACACATGCCGCCTATTAAACGACACACACGACAGATCAGACTTACTCAGCAGTTCACCTTCACCTCAAACACAGCGCTCATTCCTTTAAGGTATGCTCACATTCACACCACACATGGTTTGAAAGACATGAGACTGCTGATGTCCACGTATACAGGTCTTTTGGAAGGAGGTTTCCACCATCATTTCAAAGTCGCTCGGTTTTTCCACTACAACACGTGTGTCTCTACCTGTTGGGATGAGCGCAGCAGACACATACCTATTGAAGGTTTTCATGGCTGCCAGTAAAAAAAAGCCTGTCCTGCTGCTGACCACTGTGTTCATATTGTGAAATACACTCACAGAAGGAAACTGGAGAGAAACGATGCAGAAAGTGTGTTCAGCTCTCGCAACTGATATTTCTTCTCATACTGTATTACATGTCTCACTTCCCAAACTCTTAGTTAGTTCCACTTGTATTGTTGTCTCTCTATGTTCCCACCGACAAAAATGACCAAAATAAAACGTTTTTAAAAAAAGAACATAAAAGTAAAATGAGTCTGTTCTGTTCTGTTGTTCTGTTAATAACACATTTAAAAAACCTCCTTCCTCATGTCCTGTCACCGTTACTGCTGTCATGCATGACGTCACGCACACTACAGACAGTGGGCACTTCTGCACATGCTCAATAAAGGCCTGCAGCCTGGAACAGTGGCTTCATGCTGGAGACACGATGCAGTTCATCTAGATCAGAGTGATTACAGTGACGACACAGTGACGACACAGCCACGGGCTCAGGCCACCTGCTCCATAAATCACTTCATCCTCACACAGGAGAGCATCCGTCAGTCAGACACTCTGCGCAGGCGCAGCGTCAACATGTTTAAGTTTACAGCGCTATGACAACTGCTGCATCTGTAACATCTGTATGAAAGCACGAGCCGATTCAAATCCATCACACCTCAGGAGAAGCGGTACCGACCCGACCCACTCCACGTGTTTCCACCACAATGTTTACATCCTACTGTACAGACTACTGTGGCCACGTGGTTCTGACTGACAGCTCGCAGAACACACGTCTCATCACTGCACCCCCACAAGCACAACACGCACTGTCCGACCCAAACAGCACCTTTGTGGATCCACTACTCACCGAGCCCGGCTGGAAAGCTGGTCCTCTGGACCGACCCCCGGCGCGTCTCCTGCCGTTTTCTCCACACTCCCACAACCTGGTTCTGTGGAGTCCAGCACGAACACAACACGCTCTGCTCCGTATCACGCCGTGGACCCGTTCCTTAGCGGGCGGGTGTTTGTGGACCCGGCGGATCCAGTTAGCCGCATAGCCGCTAATGCTAGCTCCCGGTAGCTTCTGCTTCTACAGGCGGCACCGCCAGCGTCAGCGCCGAGTCCCCCGTGGAGAAGCACATGTCTCCCACAGTGGACTGTGTCCCGCGAGGCTCCAGGTCCGTCCACAGCGCGTGTTATTGTCCGTTAGCTTCGGAGCGTCCAGCATGCGCGTGCAGCAGCGGCGCGGCGTGTGACAACAACAGTCACGTGGTCTACGGGTAGTCATTCGGACCAAACCGGCCTCCGAGCGCAGACCTGTATCATCTGGCTTCGGAACATCCGCTCACTGAGGCCTCGTCCACACGACGCGGCCGTTCGGAACCAGAACATCTGAACCCGGCTCCCTTGATATCACGGACAAACCACGACCACACGTTTCTGTGTTTACACGAGATTCTTCTGAAACGATGACGACATAGCTCCACCTCTCCCCTAACACGCATGCGCTCACTCCGACCACAACAACAATGGCGACCTACGGTGGTCCTACTTCTTCCTCGTCTTATTTTACTGCAGCTGGCGCCGCAACGTTGCGTTACTGCCCCCTGCTGGATTCGTTAGCCTACATTGTTGATACTCTGTGTTTCTCAGCGTCTTCACTGTAACTTCTCTGTCCTCCAGTCAACACTGCTGTTTGACCTTTATCTATAACAGAAGAGTTACAGTTCAGGATGAATACAGTGCAAAAACATGAATGGTCCGATTGAACGTTGTTGTAAAGAATCAGAATCAGAACCAGAAATGCTTTATTGATCCCAGGGGGAAAGTGCTTTCATTCCAGGTGCTCCGTGTATACTCAAAAAAAACAGGTTGGAAATATAAAATAAGGTAAAGTAGTAAGAGTAAAATAAAACCTAATAAATTCTAGACATTAATAAACATTCAAGTAAACTCCAGGAAGTGAAGACTGAAGTCATGTATAATACAACTAACACTGTGTGCAGTGAAATCTTGTCTACAATAAATCCAATATGCAAATAATTACAAGACAGTGTGTTAGATCTGACCTCAGAGGGAGGAGTTCAGTTTGATGGTCACAGATGTTAAAGGACCGGAGCCTCCTCAGAACACACAGGTGGCTCTGGCTCAGGGTTAGATATAGGTTTGATTTTGAATATTTGATCCGTGGTATGATTTTTCAAACAGGTTGTTGTGTAGAATTCACCAAAGCCCAACAACGCAAATATCTTCCTTTTTTCCTGGAAAACTCCGTTATGTCTTCGTTGTCCTCCCAGCTGCCGCTCGGTTCTGCTTCTCATCCATCTGCAGCGGCGGACATGGAAGGCTTCTGGTTCTAAAATCAACTTAATGAATCTGCAGTTTGACTTCAAGTCCACACAGATCACAGCACTAAAACAGAACGACTTTGCTGTCAGCCATGTGACGTGTTCCACTTTGATTTTGGGCTCGTTTCAGCAGTGTGCCGCAGAGGTCTGAGAGTTCTGATTAGAAGTTCTTTCTAAATCCCCCACAGATCAGCCTTGAAGCTTTTCATCGAGCTCTTTCTCTTTGCTCACACCTGCTGAATGAGACACATGCTCATTTACTTTGGACTTGTAATAGAATAATTTAGAGTTTATCCAACACAACAAACAGCCTAGCTTAGCACTAACGCTGGAAGGAGAGATACTGTTTGCTCAGCCTGGCTGGAAGCACAAATACAGGAAGTAGCACAATGACTGCAAGCAGGGAGAAACTGATGAGGCCCCGTTCACACTGGAGGAAGTTCATCCAGCAGATCACCGTGCAGGCTGCTGATGGAGGCTTCTATACACACAGCAGCCCTGCTGACTCTCAGTCTTCCGCTCTGGAGGAAGAGTGACACCGAAAACAGGATTTGAAAGGACCGCCTGCTTTCACTGACAGACCTCACAGGCTCCCTGCAGGTCACACGAGCAGCCCCCTGGTGGCCGAGGCCCAGTATGACAGAGGACATTTGGCATGATTTTAAACACTGTCAATAGACGCCATGTGCAGTCTGTGTTCAGAGAGTTTTCTAGAGCTGCAGCTGATGATTGTTTCATTATTGATTGATTGCCTGTGATTAATCAATCAGTGTATTCTGACATTTGATGGACAAACAGTGGACAACGTCCTGAAAAGCTTCAAACTTCCGTTCATTGATCGTTGTTGCAGCTTTAGAGCAGATGATGAGGATGTAGATGATCACTCTGTGTGTCTGTGATGACCTCATCGCCCTTCATCAGACTTTACAAATAGGCGGGACGGGATGCAGAAACATGGAGGATACAGCAGAAGCATGTCCTGACTGGCTGTCCACATACATTTGACCATATTTACTGTGTGTCAGGACTGAATGTTCTGGACGTGTTCTGCTTATGTGTGTTCGGTGTCAGGACTGAACATCATGTTTCTGCACTGCTGAATAGTTTTTTTGTGTTGTTGTTTTTATCAAACCAACGTGGCCTTTATAGATAACTGGGAAACTTTCTGGGGGAAACCTGGCCTTATTAGGAGAGACGGCATCCATCCCACCCAGGGTGGTGCAGCTCTGATTTCTAGAAACATAGCCAAGTTTATTAGACCAACCTGTCAACCCAGGGTCGAGGCCAGGAGGCAGAGTCGCTGTCCTACACACCTCTCTGCTGCTTCTGGAGGACTGCCGCCCTCAGTTAGAAACACATTAAATACAACTACACATAGAAACACTAAGCTTAATAATGTTATAGAAGTGGTGACGGTCACACGTCCTCCCACAGTTCATCAAGCACACAAGTTAAGATATATTAATCATAATAACCTCATAAAAATACACACTAACACACACAAACACATAGAACAAGGTAACAGAACACTCAGGTGTGGATTGTTTAACATACGATCCCTACACTCTAAGTCGCTCTTAGTTAATGATCTAATTATTGATCATCACACTGATATACTTTGTCTCACTGAGACTTGGTTACAGGGTGAAGAATATGTTGCTTTAAATGAATCAACTCCGTCTTGTTATATTAACTGTCATGTTCCTAGAGTTACAGGCCGCGGAGGAGGAGTGGCAGCAATCTACCGCTCCAGTCTTCAGATGAATCCTAAACTTCAGTCTACTCATACTTCTTTTGAGAGTCTCACTCTCAGCCTGTCTCACGGAAGCTGGAAGAAGTCAGAATTTGTTTTACTCGTCGTAGTGTATCGTCCACCTGCTGCTGCTTATTCAGAGTTCCTGCTGGAGTTTTCAGACTTCTTATCAAGTTTAGTGCTTAGCACAGATAAAGTCATCATAGTGGGTGACTTTAACATTCATATGGACGTCGACTCCGACAGTCTGAAGATTGCCTTCAACTCACTCTTGGATTCAGTTGGGTTCTCTCAGTTAGTAAATGAACCCACACACTGCCACAGTCACACCCTCGACCCGGTTCTCACCTACGGCCTGGAAGCGGAGAACCTGCTAGTGTGGTCTCAAAATCCTGTTCTTTCAGATCACTCATTAATAACCTTTGACTTCTCTCTTTCAGACCTACCAGCACCAAGGAAAAGGTCTACTACAGCAGATGTCTGTCTGAAGACGCCGTAAAGCAGTTTAGGACAGCAATCCTACCAGTAATCCCCACAGTCCCAAGTACTGACGGGGGTACCAACTTAAATGTTACTCCTGCAGAGCTGGACCGCTTTGTCAACAACACTGCAGACACACTACACTCAGTCTTAAACAGGATTGCTCCACTGAAGAAGAAGAAAACTACAAACCAGAAGAGGCTAGCTCCGTGGTACAACTCAAACATCCGATCACTGAACGGATTACACGTAGGATGGAGAGGATGTGGCAGTCCTCTAAATCAGATGACTCCCGGAGGATCTGGAGAGACAGTCTGCTGACGTATAAGAAGGCCCTTCGCAAAGCTAGGACAGCCTACTATTCGTCACTAATAGAAGAAAACAAGAACAACCCGCGCTTTCTCTTTAACGCCGTGGCCAGGCTGACAAAGAGCCACAGCTCTGTGGAGCCTCGCATTCCTGCAGCTCTTAGTAGTGAAGACTTCATGAGCTTCTTCACTGATAAAATCACCACTATTAGAGGACAAATCAACCACAATCTCTCTATGACGGCTGAGGATACACCGCCACTTCTGGAAACGGATCCTGATCTAACCCTGGACTGCTTCGTGCCCATCGGCCTCCCTGAGCTGACCACCAGCATCAGCAAGTCTAAACCTACTACCTGTCTTCTGGATCCGATCCCTTCACGGCTCCTCAAAGATGCTATTCCTCTGATCGGAGAGTCTATATTAGGACAGATCAACTTGTCTCTGGAAACAGGATATGTACCGCAGGCTTTTAAAACTGCTGTGATCATTCCGATACTTAAAAAACCTTCACTGGACCCGGACGTCCTAGGAAACTACAGATCGATCTCCAACCTCACCTTTATCTCTACTACTCGAAAGAGCTGTTGTAAGTCAGCTAAACGACCACCTGCGTAGGAACAGTCTGTTCGATGCTTTCCAGTCTGGATTCAGAGCCCATCACAGCACAGAAACAGCACTGCTTAAAGTCACCAATGACCTCCTCATGGCATCGGACCGGGGTCTCGTCTCTGTACTCGTTCTACTGGATCTCAGTGCTGCCTTCGACACCGTAGATCATCGCATCCTGCTACGCAGATTGGAACACGAGATCAGGATTACAGGAACAGCACTGCGCTGGTTTAAATCATATTTATCTGACAGATTTCATTTTGTTCACACTAACGATGTGTCTTCCACAGGTACAAGGGTTAACCACGGTGTTCCACAGGGTTCTGTGCTCGGACCGATCCTGTTCACCCTCTACATGCTCCCTCTAGGAAACATCATCCAGAAGCACGGCATAACTTTCTTTGTTATGCTGATGATACTCTCCAAGACCGCTTTCTTTCACCTGCGTAATATTACTAAGATCAGGAGCATCCTCTCTCAGAGTGATGCTGAAAAGCTCATCCATGCTTTTGTCACTTCAAGACTGGACTACTGCAACTCTTTATTGTCAGGATGTCCACATTACTCCATCAACAGTCTGCAGCTGATCCAGAACGCAGCAGCTAGAGTTCTGACAGGAAGCAGCCAAAGGGATCACATCTCTCCTGTTCTAGCGTCTCTTCACTGGCTCCCAGTGGACTCAAGAATACACTTCAAGATCCTTCTTCTAACCTACAAGACTCTTCATGGACTTGCTCCATTGTATCTGCAGGACCTGATTGTACCATATGTTCCTAATAGGACACTCAGATCTCTGAGTGCAGGTTTACTAGTAGTTCCTAGGATTCATAGAAGTAGAATGGGAGGACGAGCTTTCAGCTATCAGGCACCGCTATTATGGAACCGGTTACCAATCTGGGTCCGAGAGGCAGACACTGCCTCCACCTTTAAGACTAGACTTAAAACTTTTCTGTTTAGTAAGGCGTACAGTTAGCCTTAGACCTAGTGTGTAGCACAGCTATGCTGCTCTAGGCCTACGCTGTCGGGGGGCACAAACATGATCCACTGAGCAGTTTCCCTCTCACCCTCTAACCTCTCCTTTTCTCTCCTTAGTCTGGCTCACACTGGTCTCAAGACCTGGATGATGACCTGCAGTCCGGCCCGTGAAGTCTCTCTTGCTCTACGTTGTCGGGTGGCACAAACACGATCCTCTGAGCACCCTCTGACCTCTCCTCCACTCTCCTTAGTCTGGATCATACTGGGTAATATCGTCTCATAATCTGTGTTTACCGTCTTCCTTGTAGTTCTGTGCCTCGCTCTCGCTCTCTCTCTTTGCAGGTCTCAAGACCTGCATGCTGACCTGCAGTCTGGTCCCTGATCTCTCCTGTGCTCATCGACTTCACTAGCCCCTGCTGCTCATCCTTGCTATCAAATTACTATTCCTACTTATGGACTGACGATATATAGATATCCATTGCAATATAATCACTGTTTCATCTTGCTGTCATGTTTGCTCTGTACTGTATCATGTTTGCTCCTCTCTCTCTCTCTCTCTCTTTCTCCTTCATCCTCTCTCTCCTCTCTCTCTCCTCTCTCTCCCTCATCCTCTCTGACTAGCAGCAGGACTGGTTCCCCCTTAAGTTGACGGGTCCTGCTCAAGGTTTCTTCTTCTTAAAGTCCAGACGCCTTGCTTCAATCTTCTCTACGTATGATGACCTGGATGACTGAGAATCTTCATCAACATGTTGCCAATCACTTTGGGAAGGACACCCTACGATTGGTGAGGGAACATGAAAAGACCTCTAGGAAACTGGCAGACTACAGGAACCACCTACGCTTCAGCCTCAGATGCAGACAGGAAAAGTTAACCCCGAACAGCCTACGACTCGGATCCACTGTCAAGGGCCACAGAGCAGACACCATCCTGCAGAAAGCCCAGAACCAACTCCTCAACGAAAGGATCAGACAGATCAACTTCACCATAGACACTCTCATGGTCACCACGGAGCAGACAAGATCACAGCTTGCCACCCTCCTACCCAGCGAAGTCGTGGATGAAGTCATCAAACTGACTGAAAAAGTCCAGACGGCACAGCACACCAGGGGTAAGGAACGACAAAAACGCAAATTCCATAAATTGAAAACTGTTCTCTCTGTTAAAAATACAGCTAACCTTCACACATGGAGGAGGGAAGACCACTCACTGCCACAGCAGGACACCCAGGACAAATGGGTAAAGAACCTTTCAGACAGACAACTGAGCCAGCCGGGAAAAAGACGTGTTGGCCAAAGGACTCAACTTTGCCATCTCGCCAGAGCAGATTCCAGTGGTGGACCTCATCGACAGCACAGAGTCAGCCATCAAGAACAACAACCTGACAGACACAGAAGCTGAGCAACTCCGCTTGAAGGTCACAGCCACACTCTCCACTGCTAAAGCACCGCCATCCAACCTCTCCAGTGATGAAAGGAAGGCCCTGATTGCACTACAAAAGGACCGGGACATCACCATCTTATCAGCAGACAAAGGAAGATGCACAGTGGTGCTTAACACACAGGACTACCACGCCAAAGTGACAGAACTCCTCAGTGACACAGCCACATATGAGACACTGAAGAGGGACCCCACCGGAAACTACAAGAAGAAACTAGTCAGCAACGGTTCACAGAACACATCAACGCAGTGGATAATAACATCAAGTTCACTCGCGAGGACACCAAGGACAACAATCTGGCCTTCTTGGACTGCACAGTACATATTGAGGAGGACAGGAGCCTCAATGTGGAAGTGTACAGGAAACCCACACACGGACCTGTACCTGTTGTTTGATTCACACCACCCACTGGAACACAAACTGGGAGTCATCAGGACCCTGCAACACAGAGCACAAACTGTACCCACCAGCTCAGAGGGGAAGAAGAAGGAGCAACACCACATCAGGAAGGCCCTGCAAACATGTGGCTACCCGAAGTGGGCACTCATCAAAGCACCAAAAAACAAGACCCCCCAACAACAAGAAGAAGGACAACACCAGGCGGAGAAAGAAACATCTCCATTCCATATGTGTCAGGAGTATCAGAGAAACTCCGCAGGATCTTCAACAACCATGACATCCCGGTCCATTTCAAACCTATGACAACACTGAGACAGAGACTGGTTCACCCGAAGGATAAGATTCCCAGGGAGAAACACAGCAATGTGATATATGCAGTCCAGTGCAGTGAGGAATGCTCTGATCTGTACATTGGAGAAACTAAACAACCACTCCACAGAAGAATGGCTCAGCACAGGAGAGCCACCTCTTCAGGACAAGACTCAGCTGTTCACCTCCACCTCAAAGACAAAGGACACTCCTTTGAGGACAACAACGTTCACATTTTAGACAGGGAGGAAAGGTGGTATGAAAGAGGAGTTAAGGAAGCCATCTATGTTAAGCTGGAAAAACCTTCCCTTAACAGAGGTGGTGGCCTCAGACATCATCTTTCTACCACATACAATGCAGTGATTCCATCCATTCCCAGGAAGTTTGCACATACTCACAGTAAGAACAAAGGGCTGTCAATCAGTCCCCCTCCGGCAGTTTCATAGTCGTTAGCCAGTCGTTAGACACACCTGGCCCAGTCAGCCAGAACATCACAGGTAAGTATGGAAACATTTAGTGCTATTGTTTGTAAGTTTTTTAAAGTTTTACCCAGACCCACCCACTGAGGTCTGTAACCACATATAAACCATGTTTCCCCACCAAACAGTTAGAACTGATGAAGCTGCTTGGATGAGCAGCGAAACGTCTTCTAGAAAACTCTACAAGTCCAGACGCCTTGCTTCAATCTTCTCTACCCTCTTAAAGGGAGTTTTTCCTTGCCACAGTGCTCTTAGGGGGGTTCCTGTGAAGCGCTTTGAGACAATGTCTGATTGTAATATGCGCTATATAAATAAAACTGAATTGAATTGAATAGAAGATAGTGGATTCTTGTCAGTACCTGGGTGTTAATCTGAACAAGAAACAACACAGCTGCACTTTACAAGAAGGGCCAGAGCAGACTCCACCTCCTTGATCCTGTGGAGGAGGTGGGAGATCAGAGGATGCTGGCAAAGCTGTCACCACTCACCCCATGTGCTTTATTTATTTATAAAGCACATTTAAAAAAACAACTTTCATTGACCAAAGTGCTGTAGACAGGAGTCAGTCATGTATTAAAATGTATCAAAGTAAAATAATACAAGTACAGTAAACAAGATAAAACATGCATAAAAGTGGTAAAAGCCAAGGTGAACAATGTAAACTAAATGTGAGGCTATAAACTGACATGACAGACACACAATGACCAGAACAGAACATGAGTGGTGGTTGTCAGAAAAAAAACAGGTTAAATTCAGAGACTTAGGTCTACTTCAGCATCTTCTGTGTGTCTTCTTTTTCTTCTTTCGTCCTGTCTGTCTTTCGCCTGTCTCCTTTCCACAATTATCTCCAATCTTCGGGTTGCCCAGGCTGTATCGGTCCTGGTGGTCTACGCTCTTGTTGTAGTCCCAGCCGTGCTGGTAGTCTGCGTATTCCAGGTCGCTTAGGTTGTCCGGGTCTAGGTTGCCCTGCTCGTGTATGCGGAACAGCCTGTCCAATCTCTTATCTGGTGTCTCTGCAACACGTTCTCTTTTTGGAGGTTTTGTTCGGGGTCCAACGGTCTGTACTTGTCCCTGCTCTTGGACAGTTGGTTGCAGGGATCCTTGCTCTCAGCAATCAGGTCGCTGTCATGTTGCTTGAGCTCCTCTGGTTCTTTTGCTTCCTGCTCACATTTCAGCTGATCTTCTAAGGAGGACCTGTCCTCTGACAGTTGGCTGATCTTACTGTTCTTCTCCTGGACTGTCTTGTTGGCCTTCTGTAGGTCACTCCTCAGAGTGCAGACCTGGTTGGCCAGCTCCTCACACTTGGAAGAACACTGGGCATGTTCTTCGGCAGCCTTTCTGAGACTTTCATTTTCGTTTGTGAGGACGGTCCCGTTGGCCTTTTCCAGTCCAGTGATCAAGCCGTCTGATTTCACAATAAACTGCTTCACCGTTTGTCCTTTCTTCTCCCGCTTCTCTTCTTGTTTTCTGCCTGAAGGCATCAGTTTGGACATCCATCCATCCATCTTCTGTTAACCCGCTTGTCCTGCAGTGGAGGGTCACGGGGGGCTGGAGCCTAGCCTAGCTAGCTTTGGGTGAGAGGCGGGGTATACCCTGTCACCACACAACACACCCTGGATGGGAAACATTGGAAATGCATTAGGAGGGGGACAGAGACAGTTGAATGGCTGAAATCGGTCAATGTATGCTGAAGATACGCTGCGCCAAAAAACTACACACCAAGCAGTTGTTCAGGAGGGTGCAACCCCTATTAAATACATGGGATCTGCCCTGAGAGGAGTAACAGGAGGCTGACACACCTCTCTCTCCAACATTAATTAGGCTTAATTAGGCAGGCAGAGCGGTTACCATGGTGACAGGCTGACACACAGAGGCATACAAAGCTCTGAATTGCTATGATTCTCCAGCAAAGCAAAGCAAGCATGCTTCAGCTGCAGCAATCAACGTGCCTTTTCTTCAGGAAATGCACTTTTCTAGTTTTTTGAAAAAACGTTGAGCACAAAGTTGACCCGGAATGTCCTCTGTGAGATGAACATTTTCATAGCTGAATGGCTAAAATATCGGTCAATGTATGCTGAAGATACGCTGCTTGTAAAGGCTCCTGAAGGAAATGCAAGTTTGATTGCAGAACCTGAAGCATTGCTTGAAAGCTTATCTGAACAACTCTAAAAGTATGAAAAACACATCTAACTGCATATGAATAGAAGCTGAATGGCAGAACAAGGGCTGAATTACTCTGAACACAAGCTGTAATCAGTCATAAAGCAGCTGAATTAATTAATGTTGAGGTGTGTCAGCCTCCTGTTCCTTAGGGCAGATCCATGTATTTTAATAGGGGTTGCACGTCTGAACAGCTGCTTGGTGTGTCCAAACCAAAACACTCAGACAAACAATTTAAAAACCGTGACCATCACAAGTGTTTGCTCTACAAATGTCTGCAATTCATGTTGATCCTGTAAAAGATTGTGGAAATGGCACAGCGAGTTAGAAATATGTTTGCTCTGGTCCAGTCACTTCACCAATGAATGAGGAAAAGACCGGCACTCTTCCCGAACAGCTGGCTCTACAGGCAAAACAGTTTGGTTTAACGTCTCCAGGAGCTCTACCGTCTCTACAGTTCCTGGGTTTACACTTCTCTGGTCTCTCTATCACGCGGAATGGAGTTCGCAACAATACACGCAGACACAGACACACTTACACACACACACGGGATGTGTGCCTGTCACCATGGTAACAGCCCTGCCTGCCTGTATCCATGGCAACCTGAATGTTTCTCAACTGCCCCTAGCTGCAGCTCTCTCTGACCCCCTCCTAATGCATTTCCAATGTAAAAACACCCTCTAAACAACTGCTGCTTTTGTCCAAACCGAAGCCTTCAGACAAAAAGTATGGACACAGCCAGAATCACAAGATGTTGCTCTACAACACAGTATATGCGATGTGGACATGTAGCAAACAGCTCCATAGCAATGAATATGGCAGATATCATGCGTAACGATTGATAAAGAAGCAGCCGAATACTATACAGCTGAAGGATGATCAATACGACAAATATAATGCTTAAAGTCTGATAAAGACTACAAATATGGCTGCCAAATACAGCCAAATGCCATATGGTTACCAAATATGGTAACAGCTCTGCCTGCCTCATTAAGCTTAATTAATGTTATTTTTTCAAAAGAGTATAGTTTTTCACATATTAAGCAGTTTCTGTGTCATTTTTAACATGGGAGTCTATGAGAGAGCCCTTCAACCAGGGTCATCTGCTAAATTTATCTCCTCCTACAAATTTCAAGCTTCAGCTTTAGGCTTAGCCTGCCTGTGTGCGTCATCTCCCCAGTTGTGTTGTGTTGGTCGTGTAGTGTTAGCTGTGTGTTTATAGATTTCAGTGCCAGTAACTCATGTCCAGGAGATCTGCTGAGGGGAGGATATTTTTAATATCTTGTATCATTTCCTTTCATTGACTCACTTTTCCTGCAGTATGTTTATCACTTTCCCTCTTATGATGCTGATGAACATTGTGTCTAGAATCACAAGGGTTTCTTTTGGATAAACCTCATGTAATCTTATGATATATTGTTTAATGTTTAAATAAATAATGGTGACCAGAAATCTTACTCTGGTTTCCGTCTCTGAACACAGGTTGTGTTGGAAGAATTCTGGAAAGAACCTGTGTCAGCAGCATGGCCCGCTGGACTTTGTGGAGACAGTCTGTCCATATGTCGTACTATGGACATATATGTGATGTCACTCCTATGATCTCATCCATGATATGTTACTGTGAAATATGATTATGCTTGTGCCTGCTCTAAGATGTGTGTGTGTATTCTGAGAAGCTGTGTCTGCTAGATAACAGAGGGTATAAGACCGCAGGCTGGTTGCTGGCTCATGTTTCCAGAACAAAGAACCTGAGCCTAATAAATGTTTAGTATGACCAGGTGAGTGGGGTGATCTATGTAAAGCGCCAACTCTGGTCATTGTATGCGTAGTTCAGCTCCCCGAGGTCATCGGTAGGGAGCCGTGGTCTCTGCCAGCCAGCATATTGGTCCCGTTCAGAGCACGGGCTTCTCCAAAGGCACGGTCACATACACCGCCGTGACGAACAGCGCCACCTGCAGAGAGGCGAAACACTCAGTGTGAATGGAAGCTAGAGTACATAAGGTACCATCCAGACTCACTGTATGAGAAAGCCTCTACTGTGCGTGTGTGTGTGTCAGTGTGTGTCAGTATGTGTTAGTGTGTGTGTATTAGTGTGAGTCAGTATGTGTGTCAGTGTGTGTGTGTGTCTGTGTGGGTGTGTGTCAGTGTGTGTCTGTCAGAGTGTGTGTGTCTGTGTGTGTGCTAGTTTGTGTAAGTGTGTGTGTGTCTGTGTGTGTGCTAGTGTGTGTGTGTCTGTGTGTCTATGTGTGTCTGTGTGTGTCTATTTGTGTGTGTCCTCGGTGAGTAGCTGGGACTCACAGCCTGCTGCTCGTTGTCCATCAGTCTGCGGTAGCGGCTGCCTTCATACTGACTGATGACCTGATCCATGGCTGCACTCAGGCTCTGTTTGATCTGCAC